>NC_081135.1:1880227-1962727 GCF_958295425.1 Solea solea | reverse complement strand
CGACAGGACGACGTCTTCCTGCCACGAGAACTGGTACGACAACACACACACACACACACACGTCCTCCTCCTCCTCCTCCTCCTCTCTCCTTCATCTTTGCTGTGTCACTCATGTTTTTTGTGGTCGTCATTGTTTTGTTTTTTTTGACGTGTCCTTGACCCACTGCACGCTCCCGTCTTCCTGTCCCACTCTGCTGTGTTGATACAGCCACGCCACAGGAAGTCACGCACACACACACACACACACACACGCACGCGCGGGTGTTAAGTGAGCGTTTACCTGTCCCAGCTGACGGGGTCAGGGGTCGCGTGTAGCTGACACACAGTTTTATCAATAAACACACACAGAGCGGTGACCTCTGACCTCTGTACATGATGTTTCTGCCTGTGCACTTTTATTCTCTCTCCTCTGTTCTCTATTGTTCTTCTACTTCAAAGACACACACACACACACACACACACACACAGACAATCTTGAAACTACATCACAGGATTAGGATTACCACATGTGGAAACTTTTTTGGACACAAACTTTAAAAAGAAAAGCCAGAATTCTGAGATTTAAGTCATAATTCAGACTCTCTTTCTGAAATCTGAGGTGAAAAAACAATTTAAATCTGAGATTAAAATCAGAATATTGACTTTAATCCCATAATTCCTGACTTTTTTTCTTCTTCTCAGAGTTCTAGGATTTATTTTTTTTCCTATGAAAATATTCCCTAAGAATTCAGTATTCCATGTTTTCCTCAGGTTTCTAGGATAAACACAGAATTTAATCCCAGATTTCTGTGTTTTTCCCTCAGAATTCTCACATTTCTGAATTGAGACTCAAATCTCAGATTTACTACTTTTTTTTGTTTTTACTTTGTTTGATTAATGTCAGAAATCAAAGATTCTGACTCATAGCTGAGATTTCTTACTTTTTAAATGTATTGCACACGTTTCCCTCATTAACGTCTCGTCACACACACACACACACACACACACACACACACACACACAGGCACAGGTAATCTGAATAGAAACCTGTATGTCCTGTAAATCTGATTCAACCCGTTCACAGACTAATTTAATCTCTGATCGTGTAGGATAAAATTATAGGCTTGTTCTCTAATATTCTGGATTATTTACTTACAGAGTAGCTTCATGATGTTGTTGTTTTTTAAACACAGTTTCTCTTCTAAATTTGAACCGTGTGAATTTAAACTCACAGATCTTTAAATTCTCAGTCGAGTCTTCATTTTTTTATTTTCTAAATGAAAACCGTTAAAGCTAAAGTGTGGAGCGACCATTCGTCCTCAGAAGACGAAGACGAAGACGAGGAGACGTGGACCAGACCATCTGGACGGTCAGAGCGTGGGCGAGCTCATGAATATTTAACAAACCCACACACACACAAATAAACAACAACAACAGCAGCAGCAGCAGCAGCAGATGCAAATCACCAGTTCATTATCACACTTTTACATCTGAACGAGCTGAGAATAATCTTTACTTATTTATTTAGAATTATTTTATCATAACTTTGTTTGTTTTATTGCCGTAAATCGCCGCTAACAAACGTAACCACGGTGATTGACCTGTTATTACAGACTCTGGACTCTGTGTGTGCGTGTGTGCGTGTGTGTGTGTGCGTGTGTGTGTGTGTGTGTGTGTGTGTGTGTGTGTGTGTGTGTGTGTGTGTGTGTGTGTGTGTGTGTGTGTGTGTGTCAGTGTCAGGATACAGAGGTCAGTCCGCACATGTTTGACCCTCAGAGTCTAGAGGTCACGTCACAGGACGAGAGGTCGACGAGCAGAGAGTGACTCTGTCCTCCGTTTGTCTTCTTTCTGATCTGTCCTCTGACACCGTGTGTGTCCCTGTCGTCCGCTGTCCTCCCCTGTCCTCCGCTGTCCTCTGTCGTCCGCTGTCCTCCCCTGTCCTCCGCTGTCCTCTGTCGTCCTCCGCTGTCCTCCGCTGTCCTCCGTCGTCCTCCGCTGTCCTCCGTCGTCCTCCCCTGTCCTCCGCTGTCCTCTGTCGTCCTCCGCTGTCCTCCGCTGTCCTCCGTCGTCCATATTTCTGACTGTTTTTGGCCTGAAAGTCTTTAAAACTCGTCTCATGTTTTTTTGAATTGAAGCTCCGGTGGAAGGTTCCAGTCGTCTCCGTGGTAACCAACCACACCGTCTGTCTTGCTAACGTCGTTGATATAATTGTGGAGGAAGACGAAGAGATTGAGAGAAAGTTTCCACATCTAAAAAAACACTTTTCAGCATAAATAAGATTAAGAGTTCTAAACGTTGATAACAAATATGGAAATATTTAAGTTCATGATAGAAGATTTTTACATCATTGTCACACACGAGAGAACTGGCCACACGTCAGAGGTCAGAGGGCGTGCACAGATTACAGATTATGTAATCTCTGTCATGCCGTCTTTTTAATCCACGTTGAAACCTTTGGAGAATCATTCCGATCAGAAGCTAATCATCACATGTCCACGTGCAGCTTCTCAGAGACGGCTGGCGTAACCATGGCGATGCGCTCGCTGTTAAAGGAACTTTCTGTTTCATTCGTGTGGATTCGTCTGCAAACCTGAAACTTTTGTGACATCACACAGACTTCACTTTTCTTCTCCCCTCTCTCTCTCTCCCTCCCTCTCTCTCTCTCCCTCCCTCTCTCTCTCCCCCCCCCCCTCCCTCCTAAAGGTGTACAGCGGCGAGGACGCAGACATTAAGACGATTAATTGGCTCCTCCTCCGTTGCCGCGCGGGTGTGAGATCTCATCTTAATTGAATGTCGCTCTCACCGCTAATCTCAGCGCTTTATAAAAACCCCCATTTACAAATCCTCAGCGACAAAAGCCTCAGTGTAATCGCCTCCCCCCTCTCTCCCCCTCTCTCCTCCACCCTGGGGTAAGAAAAAGCTCCTCTTTGTTTCCTCATTTGTGTTTTTGAAGAGCGAGCTCTTTCTCCCCGCGGCTAAAAGCTTGTTAAAGACAGAGGAGGAGGGGCCACAGCGCGGAGCCACGCCGTCTCAGACGCTATAGGACAGTGTGTGTGTGTGTGTGTGTGTGTGTGTGTGTGTGTGTGTGTGTGTGTGTGTGTGTGTGTGTGTGTGTGTGTGTGTGTAGATTTAAATATAAATAAATAAACAGGCTTTAATAACCTCGCCGTGTGTTGCTGTCGGATCAGACGAGGATCAGATTTGAAAAGACCTCCCAGGTCTCACTCCACGATCAGAGTCACTCACAGAGACTTTTGTAAAAGTCAGTGATGAACTCTGACGACGAAGACCAGGTCCAGGTTTCGCTGACTCTCTCTGAATCACCCAGCGTCTCCTCCCGCCCGGAGGCTTTTCAGCACGCTGGTGTTTTAATTAAACAAACCCAGGCGAAGCAGAACAGAGCGCCGGCGACACCGAGGGGGACATGGGGGGGACATGGGGGGGACAGGAGGACGACACGGCGAGCTGGAGGACACGTTTGTCTCCTGAATCTGAGTTTAGACACTTAAAACGAGGCTCCATGTTTACAACTGTATCTCAGAACTCAAGTTTGTGAACCACTCACTCTCCTGCACCAAAGCCCACAGAGAAAATCAGTGATTTCAGCTCACTGCTGGTCTGCTGCTGCCTCGTGTGGTCACTTTGTGTCACTGAGGTCAATCTGAACACATGTGACCTCAGTGATGGAGGCAGCAGTGGTTAAAATGGTTGGTTTAAAAAACCTGAACTATCATGTTTAAACCTGTGACAAGGGTTTGTTATTTATTTCCCTGATATGAATGAATGAATGAATGAATGAATGAATGAATGAATGAAGCTTTCAGCTACTCTCAGCCTCGACAAACACACACTTAACCTTTCTTTCCTCTCTCCCCTGTAATGAGAATAAAGCCTTGGACTGAAGTGGTTTCACGGCGCCTCTCGTCCTCTCGTCCTCTGGTCCTCCCGTCCTCTCGTCCTCTGGTCCTCTGGTCCTGCTTCTCCTGCCATTTCTTTTCCTTTCTTTTTCTTTTTCAAACCCCCGCTCTCCATTTTACCTTCTAATCACAGACAGTTCTCCTTTCTTTCTTCCCCTCCTCCGTCTCATTTTCGCTGCACTGATGCTGTTACCGCCGCTGCCACCGCGGTCATTTTCCTTAGATTAAATAGCAGTGGGTGTGAGACGCAGACAGAGAGGAACCTGTAGAGAGCAGAGATGGAGCACGAGGAGGAGGAGGAGGAGGAGGAAGAGGAGTGAAATCCCAGAGAAGGGAGATTGAGAGATTAGGTTGAAATGTAAAGAGTGAAGAAGGAGGGAGGGAGTGTGAATGAGACGTGGGTTTACCTCAGGGATGGGTTATTACTTTTAAATGCTCCTCTGCGCCACCGTCTACCATCCTCTCCTCTCTCCTCTCCCCTCTCCCCTCTCTCCTCTCTCCTCTCTCCTCTCTCTCCTCTCTCCCCTCTCTCCTCTCTCCTCTCCCCTCTCTCCTCCTCCCCCTCTGCGCTGCAGGAGGAAGTATGAAAAGGTTATTATGTTTCCTTCAGAAACGTCTGCGCCTTTCATCTCCAAATGGAATAACCTCTCTACATCAGCTTTCTTCTTCTTCTTCTTTTCCTCACGACACCTTCATCTCTATTTCCTGTACACAACACCTGCTCCTCTCTCCTCCTCTTATTTCCTTCTTTCCTCTCCTCTCTCTTTTACGTCAGATTCTAATCTCTAATCTCCAGTTTCCTGAATAATCTTACTCAAATATAACCAGAAATGTTGCATGATACACAAAAACAACTGTGTAATAACCAAACTAGTCTTATAATGTTGTAATATTACAGAAAAGTGTTCATTTCATGTCAACAAAGAGTGTTGGAGTTTATAAAATGTGATAAAAATGTGGTACAAATATTACAAACAACTTTACATGACCAAACCGTGTCTAAAATGTACAAAAATATCCAAAAAGTTGTTACAAATCTTACTAAAAACAATTGTAATGTTAGAAAACATGTCTCTGCGTCCTCTCACGCGTCTCTGCGTCCTCTCACGCGTCTCTGCGTCCTCTTGTCTTGCAGAAAGGCGAGGAGGTGACCAGCGTGGTGTTGGAGGACGGCAGGGAGCAGCTCATGTACGAGATCCCGCTCAACGAGACCAGTTCTGCCGGACTGGGCGTCAGCCTGAAGGGCAACAAGTCCAGAGAGACCGGGGAAGACCTGGGCATCTTCATCAAGTCCATCATCCACGGAGGAGCCGCGTACAAGGTGAACAGACTTTATCAAACATCATGTTTAAACACTTAACTCTCCCACACCAAAGCCCATAGAGAAATCTGTCGATTTAACATCACAGCACACAGAGTTGTTGATCCACTGCTGCCTCCATCAGGAAATTCACATGTGTTCTTTTGTTAATTCTGCATTTGAAATCCTTTGTTCAGATTAACCTCAGTGACTCAAAGTGACCACACGAGGCAGCAGTAGACCAGCAGCTCCTGTGTCCCTGTGAGCTAAAATCACTGATTTTCTCTATGGGGTTTGGTGTGGGAGAGATTTTTGCAATGTACCTTTTAAATATACATTTTTTTCCAACTCATTCAAGTGTCAAACATCAGCTAATTGATTTATTTATACTCTACAAAGTGGATTAAGTAACTAAAAGTAACCTCTATCCCCCCCAAAAAAATAGTAAAAAAAAAAGCAACAATCGAAATGTCTTCTCACATTTTATGTTTGTGCTAATGTGTTATTTTTTCGTGCTATTTGAATATAAAAAGATTCCGTATCGTCTCTAAATGCCTCATTAGGCTTTTTTGCGATCAGAGCGGCAGCAGCAGCTCCTTTTTAAAAATACATCAAACATGAGGAATGTGAAGCATCTCCAGAGACGCGGATCTCGTTCTTTTGACTCCGTGGAACAAAAGGGAGAATCAGCATATTTCCCCCCTCCTCTCGTCTGTCTGCTACTTCCTCCTCTCCCTGACATTTCCTCTTATCTCTTTTGGACTTCCATCACATTTCCTGCCTTTCTTGGAGGACCGCGACCCTTCTCTTGACTTGTCGTCGTCACATCAGCGCCGCACGAGTCTTATCTTCATCACTCAGCGCTCACTTCACGTCCTCAGTGCATCAGGCTGTTCTCTGCGCTGCTCTGTGGTCTGCACAGTGTGGTGCTGCAGATAAACAGCTGCTCTGGGATCAGGCCGCTCGCGCTCACACACGGCGCTCTTCAGACCAATGTCGGCGTGGATATCGCTACGACGCCGCCGCCACCACCGCGCCGACGACTGTTTTTCTGGGCCAAGATACCACATGAGAGGGGAACAAGACACGGGGAGGGAGGAGGGGAGGAAGGAAGGGAGGAAGGAAAGGAGGGAGGAAGCGTGTTGACAGACGACGGCAGGTGAACGAGTGTGAGGAGGGAGGGAGGGAGGGAGGGAGGCGATCTGAGTGTCGAACAAAAGTGGAAGGAGGCGGAAAAAATAAGAGAAAATTGAAAAGTGAGGATTCTCAGCAGGAACACAACACATGAGGGAATATGAGTGTGTGTGAGTGTTTGTGTGTGTGTCCTAGTGAGGACCAAAAACAACATATAAACCATAGAAATCAAGGACATACATACACGTTTCAATGCTTTTTTTAAGGCTTTTTCAGACTTAAGGTAAAGGTTTAGAGAACACATTATGTCTATGAGTGTCCCCACAAAGGCTGCTGTGCAAGAATGTGTGTGTATGAGGACCAAAAAACATTAGGACATTTTGGCTGGTCCTCACAACTTTAAAGGCCTTTTTCAGACTTAAGGTTAAAGTAAGGGGTTAGAGAATGCATTATGTGTGTGTGTGTCCTCAATAGGACTGCTGTACCAGAGTGTGTGTGTGTGTGTGTGTGTAAGTGTGTCAGTGTTGATGCTAATGAAAAGCAGCTAAAACATCTGATGACACGCTGCAGCATCACTTACACACACACACACACACACAGCAGGAGGAGACGAGGAGACGAGGAGACGAGGAGACGAGGACGTGTCTCTCAGAGACTCGTAACCTATTTCCATTAAAGAGTTTTAGCTTCAATTATACATTTAAAGAAAAACCCGGCTTCATCCCTCGTGTCATGTGATCACTGATGTTGTCATGTGATCATTTTTAAAGAAAATACATTAAAATTGAAACGCGTACATGAAAAAAGACACACGCTGAGATGAAAACATGATTTTTTCATCATCTTCTCACATTTGATCTCTCTGTGTGTGTGTGTGTATATACGTGTGTGTGTATACGTGTGTATACGTGTGTGTGTGTGTGTGTGTGTGTGTGTGTTTATACTTGTGTGTGTGTGTGTGTGCGTGCGGCCGTTCCAGTCAGTATTTAAGGTCAGGCCAGACGGTGCCTTGTTAATGAGATTAGGTCAAAGGGCAGCGCTGACCATAATGGACCAATCATACACACACACACACACACACACCAAGAAACTCTTTAGAGTGTGTGTGTGTGTGTGTGTGTGTGTGTGTGTGTGTCTTAAAGTGCCTTCATCTTTATTGTCCTTTTTTTTCATTTTACCCTTTAAATTGCATTCCTCCCTCTCCCTCTCTCTCTCTCTCTCTCTCTCTGTCTCCCCCTCTCTCTCTCTCTCTCTCTCTCTCTGTGCTGCTATTTAAAACACTTAGAAGTGATTTAGTGCCACTGAGGCTTTTCCATTAGCTGCTGCATGTATTTATCACGACTCCTCCACTCTCCACAGATTGCTAACTCCACATCTTTTTCCCCCCCCCTCTCTCTCTTCTCTCATCCTGAACCTTTATATTCAACGTCTCGTCTTATTCAAGCGTTCTTCTTTGAAAGCTTTTATTTTGAAAGTTTGACCTCTAATCTAATCCAACCTAATCTCATCTTTCTGTTTCCTCCTCTCCCGACAGGACGGACGTCTGTCCGGGAACGACCAGCTGATCGCCGTCAACGGCGAGTCGCTGTGCGGCCGCTCCAACCACGCTGCCATGGAAACGCTGCGGCGCTCCATGTCGACGGAGGGAAACGCCAGAGGAAGCATTCAGCTGGTCGTGCTGCGAGCGCCCGCGCAGGTACGCGCCGCTGTTTGTGTCATTGTTTCAGAGTATAAATAAAGCTTTTGATGTTTGAAAGACAATATAAAGGTGACACATTTAGGTCATGGAAAGAAGAGCTTCATTTGGGAACGCCACGGAAAACTGAGGAAGCAGGAACCCGGGAAATATCTTCCTTTTATTTGATTTTTTTAAATTATTATCAGCAAAAAAACAGACTGATGAGAATAAATGAAAATATATGTCATATTTTTGCTAAATCTTCACATTTAAGAAGCTTATTTCCTTTCTTTCTACCCTTAAAGTGATTAATCAGTTGTCAAAATAGTTGATTTATTGATTATTAGAGCCCTGGTGTGAGTGTAGTGTAACATTTATTTATTATGAAGTGGAATGCACAGCCTGACACATTTAGATAAAAAATAATGAAAGAAATCCGAGTGAAAGCTTGTATTGATCATAAAAAGTGTTGTTTCATGTTGAACGGTCAAATTATTAGCACTCACTGCACTGAAAATATGGAAAAATGGATTTCAGAAACTTCAGAAGTGAAACTTTTTAGTTTCTGAGTGGAAACTGAAGTTTGTAAACCACTCACTCTCCCACACCAAACCCCATAGAGAAAATCTGCGATTTTAACTCCCCAGGACACAGGAGCTGCTGGTCTAGTGCTGCCTCGTGTGGTCACTTTGTGTCACTGAGGTCAATCTGAACAAAGGATTTCAAACCCTGAATGGACAAAATAACACATTAGAACATAGTGATGGAGGCAACAGTGGATCAACAACTCCTGTGTGCTGTTGTGTCGCTGTGATGTTAAAATCACTGATTTTCTCTATGAGGTTTGGTGTGGGAGAGTGAGCGCTTTAAAAAGTGACCCAAACTTCAGTTTCCAGGCAGAAAACGCTCTCTCATGGTGACGAAAAAGCAGGAAACATGCTCTGAAGATGTCGTGAAATGAATCAGGTCTAGATTTTATTTGTTAAGTGACTCAAACCAGTTGTTGAGATTGTGTCAGTACCTCATTTTCCTCAAGAGCTCTTTGTTGAGGCTGTTCATTGACTCAAATATCGCCGTGTTTTTACCTTAAATCTTTTTATCTTTGTCTACAGAGGGGCAGTGGTGTCTCCACATCAAACACAGGGACAGACATGTCCACCACCCATCAATCCCATCAATCCCATCAATCCAACTCCCACGCCGGCTTCAGCAATCAGGTACGAGTGAGTGACGCCTGCACGCAGCAGCAGCAGCAGCAGCCGCCTCCTCCGCCGCCGCGTCGCTCCTCCTCCTCCTCGCTCCTCCTCCCCACAGCGAGGAGGAGGCGAGCGTGTGAGAGTCAGAGTCACACACACAGCGGATACATGTACAGGTTTCCCCACAGCGAGAGGCAAAGCGGTGATGATGATGATGATGAAGAGAGGCGGTGCAGGCCGAGTACGATGTACCAGTTTGGGTTGGCGTCCCACAGCTTAAACACATACACGCAGAACATCAGGGCCATGGCGGGCCAGATGTACGGAGACCCGCCCCCTCACGGCAGGACACGCCCACACAGGTCCGCGTACGTTTACGACTTCACGCGCGACACCAGGAAACAGCAGCTCAGACTCTCTGGTGAACTCTGACACGCCGTGTTTAAGTAAACGTGGAAACAAATTCAATATTTCCGTGAAATAATGATAATTTATTTAAAAAAAGACTTAAAACGGCTCTAAAACAAACTCAAAATCACTTACCACACATTATTTATGTTCATAAATGCAGCCATCTTACCTTTATTTGTCTCGTAACCATAAACTCAGTGTTTTGGGGGCGGAGCTTTGACCATAAGGGTTGCCAAAAGGGGGCAGGATTTGATTTTCAAAATAAAGCTAATAGGCAATTTCCTTGCAATTCATCGTATTATTGCGATAAATGTACGTAATCTGCTCTTAAAATGTTTCTGAAAGGCGCGGAAATAACTTAGCGTTACGATTCGGTGAGAAAAAAACAAGATTTTTTATAAATTAAAAGGTACATTTTGAGCTTTTTGAATTACTCAATTTGAAATATAAACGGTTTTATTGCAATTGATCACAATTTGTCCCGTTCCTGTTCCTAATAAAAGGACATTTGTGATTATAAAGCAACAAAAGATGAAGAGAATTGAATTAAAAACGCTCCGACTCTCTATGAAACGATGATGTTTTTTCAGCCTCTCTGATGAAGTGGAAACACATTAGCGTGACTGAACGCTTTCTCTTTGCCGACACGACTAATTGTCACACCCTGATCTTTGAGCTTCTTTATTAAACTCTCCACTGTGTACAATCTCCTTTCTGTCACGTTCACTTTAACTCACTTAATCTGATTAAAACCCACTTCTTTTCTACAAACTGTGAGGGCTGAATCTGCTCTTTTCCTGTTTTTTGTCTCTTTTGTGTAACGACTTCTTTTCAATTTCCTTTATTTTTTATCTTTAGAAATGAGCGTGTTGCTTTCCTGTCTCACCTGCCTGTTTCTCCTCTGCTGAATAAAGCTCATGTGAAATCTCCTGCATGCCTCTTTTCTCTTCACTCCTTGTTTATTAAACGACACTCTGTCCCCGTTTCCCTCAGAGTCTCTTTTTCTTTTCCGCCTTTTCTTTATTCCTGTGCTTCTCACCTGCAGCAGACACCAGGAAACATTTTTAATCACATCACGGTTCACAACCTAAGAAAAATCTCATATAAATGAATATTTGCCTGTAGAAAAATAGATTTTAGACACTTGACAAACACCTGCATAAGTCAGTAATGTGGAAAATGAAGTTTGTGTACAACAAACTCTCCCACACCAAACCCCATAGAGAAAACGTGCATTTTTAGCTCACACAGACAAAGTGACACAAATACTAAAAGCTCCTTTAATCAGTGTGTTAAAAATTATCATTTGGAAAAAAACAAAAAACTGTAAGGAAGTCTTTAATGTGTAACAAAAACAACAGGGGTCCAAGGACGGAACCCTGGGGAACGCCTAAATCTAGAATTTTGCCTTTTTATAGACTTTAAACTCTTCTCTATTAAATCAATTCATCATATTATGTTTATTATGTCGCAATGAAGTTATTATCATCCAAAGCCTTTCATCAGTGAAGTGTTATTGGCTACAATCGGCTGCTCTAGATTGACGTAAAGATGGATATTATGGGATTAGTGTCACGCTCACAGGCAGAGCCGTCAGAATTATGTATGTAAATTAATACGACGCTCTTATACGTGAGCTGAGAATGATTGACAGCTGTGATGTGGTGACACATTCAGATGAATGCTACGTGCTAATGACGCCTCTGGGACGCGACATGCACTCCTTCAAAGCCGGGCCCCGCCTCTCATTATCCAACGCTGTGTCTTATGATGTTATCTTGTATTCAAGGCCAGTGAAAAAGGTGTCGTTCAATATTATATCATCTGTTTCCAAGATCTGGAAGCAGAACATTTTCCAGAATTTTTAGATATTAATCTTTAACAGACGGCACGTTTATCATCAACTTGTCTATTTTGAATCTTTTTCATCACAGCACCACTGCTCCTGTAGTGAAACCACTCAGAGGTTTGTTCTAAATATGCACATTTTTCCTCAAAGCTCTGCTCCCACATCACTTCCCAGAGCAGAAGTTAGTATATCTTTAAAATTAATCAAATATCCGAGTGCTTTCTAGTCGCTGAACAAACCTCACAAGGTGCCTTTACAGTAAAAAAGCAGTTTAAATTGTCTCCTGTGCATTTGTTTGAGTTTATTTACGCTATAATAAGAGCTGCAGAGACTCTTTTTCACTTTAAAAGTACTAAATCACATAAACTGCAATGAATTTATGAGGTAAACTGGTATTTATCACAGTATCTAACATTTAAAAGCACTGTAGATCAAAATTCCTCTCTTTTTCCCAGCATTTTTGTCCATATCTTTAAAAAATAACGTATAAATCTTGATATTAAGACTTCAAAATCTGGCACATCGTATTATCAGATTTTATCATATTTTGTACCTAAAGCACAAACAAACAAGCTAATTAATTAAACTGCACTGATAATGACCGACAGTCGTCTCTTTAATGAACATAATTCTGTCGTTTTATTGCCAGTATTTAGTGTTTCCACCTGCTTTATTTGACAGTTAAACTCTCCCACACCAAACCCCATGGAGAAAACAGACATTTTTAGCTCACAGGGACACAGCAGCTGCTGGTCTACTGCTGCCTCTTGTGGTCAGTTTGTGTCACTGAGGTTAATCTGAATGGAAATTTTTAAACATGGAAATCACACAATAACACATTTAAACGTACTAAAGGTGGCAGCAGTGGATCAACACACTCCTGTGTCGCCCTAAACTAAAATCATTGATTTTCTCAATGGAGTTTGGTGTGGGAGAAAAAGTGGTTCACAAAGTGACACACAAACTAAAAGCTCCTCTAATCAGTGTGTTTAAAATCATCATTTGAAAATAACAGACTGTAAGAAAGTCTTTCATGTGTAACAAAAGCAACAGGGGTCCAAGGACGGAACCCTGGGGAACGCCTAAATATAGAAGTTTGCCTATTTATAGACTTTAAACTCATCTCTTTTAAATCAATTCATCAAATTATGTTTGTTATGTCGCAATGAAGTAATTATCCCCCAAAGTCTTTCATCAGTGAAGTATTATTGGCTCTGGATGGACGTCAGGATAGATATGTTGTGATTTATGTCGACAGGTGAGATGCGGCTGATAACAGGGACCAGAAAGAGTCTCGTACAGTAAATGAGTCGGCTCTCCCCCCGTTTCCATGGTTACCGCTTCGTTCCCAATCTCGTAGGGAACTGTGATTGTGGAGGAAATGAGGATTTAATTGCCTCTAACAGATCATTTCATCCAAAACAACTTGGCTTTTATTTATTTATGTATTTATTTATTGGCAGTCTGCTGTGAGCTAAACAAATTAAAGAGGAATAAAGTCAGTCTAATGCTGCCGAGTAATAAAAGGAATAACTTTAATCAATGTTTAATAATTAAACCCCTCGTAAAGCGACTGTGTTTAATAAGAACGCCTTCTTCTTTATCTCTGTCTGTGTCGACAGGAGCGAAAGTCACACGACGTTTATCAGAAAACGCCGAGATCTGCAAACTTTGACTTTCCAACGACGTCCAACAATTATTCACAGAGCAACGACCGAGGTGAGGACACTGCATGCAGTATTCCCTGTAATCTGTGGTTGTATTCTCAGAGATTGAGATTACCGTGATCATGTGATCAGTGTCACGTTAACTCCAGCTGTGATGAGATTCGATGAATTCTAACCATTAGTTTCATATAACATTATATTTTTTTATCATCTCACCAGGTGAGATTTCACCTGGTTTACACTGAATATTCAGCTCATACTCTTTATTTCTACTCTAGTAACTACTTATCTCATCCTGCTTTTATTTATTTATTCTGCTATTTTATTTCCCGACAGTGAAGCGTAGCCTCCTGACGTGAGCTTCTTTTGTGGAGTTCAGTCTGAAGCGTCTTTATCTTTATCTTTATCTCATCGCAGGAGAAAAAGAGGAAAGAAAAAAAAGCCATTAGCTGTGTTTTTTTTCCTTTCATGAGCACAAAGAACAAAGATCTGACCTTGGAATCGTTTTACGCCGCTGAAGCGGCGTCTTTGTGCGGCTCATTTGCATATGAGCGAGCACGCTGTTGTGTTAAAGAAGAAAAAGAAAAAAGAGCAGCAAAGTGTTCATTCCTCTTCATCTCACCTTCTTCCTCCTCCTCCTCCTCCTCCTCTCGTCTACTGGGAAGCAAAAGCTGCTGAAGCTGAAGAACCTGAAGAAGCTGAAGCTGACAAAGAAGCTGAAGAACCTGAACCTGAAGAACCTGGAGAAGCTGAAGCTGCCAAAGAAGCTGCTGAAGCTGACGAAGCTGAAGAAGCTGAACCTGAAGAACCTGGAGAGCCAGTTCACCCTTGTGAAAGAGATCTTGATCTCATTGGGTCTTTTATCTGGTTAAATAAAGGTAAAATAAAAAAAGAACCTGAAGCTGACAAAAAAGCTGAAGGGTTCAAAAAAAGTTAAAAAACAAACAAACAAGCACAAGGTAAAAGATATGAGGTGAAAACGAGCAACTAATGAGGAAAAAACAATCAAAATAAGGGAAAACACTGTCATCTAATAAAGAAAAAAACACTTAACTAATAGTGTAAAAACTAACAATTAATAAGGTAAAAGAAAAATCAACAAATAAGGAATAAAATAAACTCCAAGTGAAAAGCACAAAACCTGTGAGCAAACAAATAAAAAGTTGTCATTAAATTTCCCATTTTTAAAAATGTCTCAGTGTGAATGTGCCGTTTGCCCTCAGCTCCGTATCCCACGGCGACCACTAATGGCAGCTACGGTCACTACGGCAACGAGGACGAGGATCTGGGCACGGGTTTCCCTCCGCCTCCCTCTCCAGGAACTGTGGAGGAAATGAACAGAGACTCGTCGCCGACGCCCACTCATCATCACAGGTAACGTCCTACCATCCCATAATACACACACACACACACACACACACACATAGCGTAGAGTACAATGTGCCGCCGTCAGCACTTTATTAAACGACACACACACACACACACGCAGAGTTATTATAATCTAATGGCTCTTAATTAGTTCTCGTGTGTGTGTTATGAGATAAATGCGAGTCATTACACTAAATTACAACACACATGCATTATTTACACAAAAACCAGCCTAATTGCTGCGGCCTATATTTTGCATTATACATCGGTAACCGTGGTGACAGAGTTTGAGGACGCAGAGGCTCAGAGGATTTTAAACAAGACTTAACACGAGCGTTCACAGCGTTTGTAAAGCACTCACTCTCCCACACCAAAGCCCATAGAGAAAAGCAGTGATTTTAACACCACAGCTCACAGGTGGTGTCGATCCACCGCTGCCTCCATCACTGACTTCAAATGTGTTATTTTGGTCAATTCGGCATTTGAGAACCTTTGTTCAGATTGACCTCAGTGACACAAAGTGACCACACGAGGCAGCAGTAGACCAGCAGCTCCAGTGTCCCTGCGAGCTTAAATCACTGATTTTCTCTGTGGGGTTTGGTGCGGGAGAACGAGTGGTTTGAAAACTTGTGTTTTCATTCAGAAAACGCTGTCTGAAGGTAAGAAAGTGGTCAAGTCAGAGTTAAATGTACAATTTTAAACAAACAAATCAATCAAAACGCCACAAAAAACATGGATTTTGTCGTTTTTTGTCGTCTTAAAATCATCAACTGTGCCTAAAGAACATTGTTAAACATGTAAAATCCTCCTCCTCGTGTTTTTAGATTTTGTTGAAAGAAGAAGGTGAAGTAGAGCCAACATGTCTGACGACGTGAACTGTGCTTGTTTGTTATCCTCATGTGGTCGCAGTTAAAGAACCTGGCAGAGCTCAAAGTTGTTTCCTTGTGAGTTTGAGCGCAGACAGAAGACTCTATTGTTCTTCTCAATCACGCCATCTGGATGAGAGGAAATTCAATGATCTGTTCCGTTATGTGTTTGTATTGTGTGTGAATTTAAATTTCATTTACTCTTGACTTTTTCATTTTCGGTGACGTAAGCTGAACAGAAAAAACATTTACTTTCACTGTTTATGGGACAAACTGTTTAGGATAGAGGGTTTAAACAAGTTAAATGAATAAAAGGCTCATGCTGAAATCTTAACTTGACGGCGTTTGTAAAGCGCTCACTCTCCCACACCAAAGCCCAGAGAGAAAACCAGTGATGTTAACATCACACACACAGCAGTTGTTGATCCTCTGCTGCCTCCAACACTGACTTCAAATGTGCTATTTTGTCACTTCAGGGTTTGAAAACCTTTGTTCAGATTTACCTCAGTGACACAAAGTGACCACACGGGGCAGCAGTAGACCAGCAGCTCCTGTGTCCCTGTGAGCTTAAATCCCTGATTTTCTCTATGGGGTTTGGTGTGGGAGAGTCAGCTGTTTACAAAGTTCAGTTTCCTGCTTGAAAAATTGAATCTAACAGTGAGATAAAGGTGTGAAAATGTTCTTAAGTTACCGTAGACTTCAGCAGGTGTGAATTGTATTAGGTTGTACGATCTCTTTTAAGGGCAAACGTGAATCAAACATGAATCAAACATGAATCAAACATGAATCAAACATGAATTGATTTGTGAACTGATTGTTCATCAGAGAGCCTCAGATGGCGTCTAACGTGGCAGCTCCTGTATATCGCCAACGAGCCAATGACAGGGACAACAGGCCTCGCAACAGAGAGTCCAAGAGCATGGACATGGGTGAGCTCACACACACACACACACACACACACACACACACACACACTCTCATATTTCTATCCATTTTAAGACTCGCGTCGACTTCCTGAGGCCAACAATTCAGATTTTAGCCCTAAACTTGAGAATCTGCCTCATTAGGACCAAGAAACCTGGTTTCCATGACAACAGAGGACATTACATTGACCCACATTCATTTCCTGGCGACTCACCTTAATCTTAACCACCAAAACTAAGTGCCTTGACCTTAACCCTTAACCTAAGACCAGGTTTTGGGGTCAAATGTCCTCAGAAAGATAGGTTTTTAAGTTTTTTAGACACACAGTTTCCATGTCTTCAGAGGACGTCTAATTTTGTCCAACATAAGGAAGACACGTCCCCCGTAATAATGTGAGTGTGTGAACAGATGTGTCCCCACAACATGAGGAAAACCTGACACACACACACACACATCAGAGATGACACATGATCTCATCAGTGCATTTCTTTGTTGTGATATAAAGCCGCCTCAGATTATCCCCTGACCTGAGGGCATCTGACCTCCTGACCTCTCTGACCCGTGTGTGTGTGTGTGTGTGGTGGGTCGACCCCTCTTTCCCCCCTCTTCATTTTTCTTCATCTCTCACTTCTTCCTCTTCAATTTTCTCCTCATTTATCTCCGGGTTCCTCCACAGAATCCCCTGCTCTTCTGTCGTTTTCTTCAGTTTTCTTTTGTCGTGTTGTTGTTGGAAGCCCGGCGAGTGTCGTGCTCTATCTCTGCCTCCATCTCTTCTCCTCCTCAGCTTCTCTGATTTCTAATCCCGGTTCATTAGGTTGGGGAGGATAGGCTTTCATCCTGCACCACACACACACACACACACACACACATCTCCTTCCACCCAGGCTGATTGTCTGTCATTATGGACAAGGGTGGTCTGCGCGCACACACACACACACTCTGAGGACCCTCTCTAATACCCACCGCTGTCTCTCTGCCCTCTGTCTCCATCCTTTCATCATGTTCTCTCTCAAGTGTCCAGGGCTTAGAACAAGGTTTGAAAGCAACGCTGTGTGTGTGTGTGTGTGTGTGTGTGTGTGTGTGTGTGTGTGTGTGTGTGTGTGTGTGTGTGTGTGTGTGTGTGTGTGTGTGTGTGTGTGTGTGTGTGTGTGTGTGTGTGTGTGTGTGTGTGTGTGTGTGTGTGTGTGTGTGTGTGTGTGTGTGTGTGTGTGTGTGTGTGTGTGTGTGTGTGTGTGAGCCGCTCGCTCTCTCACACCAAACTCCATAGAGAAAATCAACGTTTTTATCTCACGGGAACACAGGAGCTGCTGGTCCACTGCTGCCTCGTGTGGTCACTTTGTGTCATTGAGCTAAATCCAAACAAAGGCTTTCTAAAGCCGAAGTGACAAAATAACTTATATGAACTTCCTCATGGAGGCAGCAGTGCATCGACAACTCAACAACAACACTGTGTGCTGTAATGTAAAATCGACGGTTTTCTCTATGGAGTTTGGTGTGGGAAAAACTATCTGCTGAAAAGTTCATTTTCCAGTCAGAAAATGTTGTTTAACAGTGAGAAAGAACATCACACAGACTCCTAACATGTCATAGACTTTCTGTTCAGTGTCTAAAAACGACATTTTCTTGTGTTCCCGTGCTCAGTAGCACCAATAATGTCAACACCACGCAAAAAACACCTAAACTGTCCCTTTAAAGAGCAGGAGAAAGAGCAGAGCGCCATCGCTTTTATTATTAAACACCACTCGCCGGAGAGAGGTGAGCTCCTCTTATTGACCTTGAACACCTGGGCAAATACGCTGTGTTGACTCTGAGCTCTCAGACACTGACGGAGAGAAATCCTCACACACACACACACACACACACACATGAACAGCACCGTCACTGACACTGTCCCCCGCGACACAAACACCCGGGATTTCCTCTCTTATTTCCGTCCTCTTTTCAAATATGGAATGTGAAGGTGATTCAGCAAAGAGCGCCGGTGTTTTTCTCCCCGCCCGGCGACTCGTGACGGGAACTAATGCTTTTATTAGACTAAAAAGCTGCGCTGTGGAAAAATATCATCCGTATGGATTTGCTGTAAGTTGCTCAAAGTGCATTGAAACATCAAACCTTTTAGGTCGTGCACGGTAAGCTGTTCAAAGACTTAAGGGAGGAATATTCATCAACAACAACAACAACAACAACAACAAAAGCACGAGGATTTCACTGTGACTGGATTGAAGTGGATGATGAGTGAGATTAAGTGGCGTCCGCACAAAGAAACAGTGCAAATAAAAGTCCACTCAGCTGTCGCGGGGACAGTTTTATGTGCAGCACATGCACAAACACACTGTCCTCACTTCCTCTGTGTTTGTATCACCTTTATGCACCTAATGTCCAAATATGGACCACACGGGAATGACCTTTCACCTTTGACCTGACCACAATAATAAAAAATATGAAAAATATAAAAAAGGAAAATGCTTAAATAATATATATATATATATATATATATATATATACATACATACAATATATAAGTCACAGAAAATGTACACTAATGCAGACGAAGGAAACACAACTGATGCCTAAAACATGTCAACATGTTACAACAATCTTTTACTTATGTTTACAAATCTTATAAAAATCTACTTTATCTACTGAAAATCAAAAATTTTGTAATAAAAACAAACAAAAAACTGAATATTTGTTACCAACGAATGACACAAATATGTTGACAAAGTTCAAATATTCTAATCTTAAGATAAAAACCTGGGACGACTGTTACTAGAAAACATCATGTATGTTTCCAATCATTGATACAAAATGTTGTTAATGTTACCAAAAATGTCATAAAATATTCTAATCGTATCAAACTATTTTGTGTTAACAAATAAACATAAACGTTACACAAAATTTTACAAATTTAGCAAAAAA
This sequence comes from Solea solea, assembly GCF_958295425.1. NCBI lineage: Eukaryota > Metazoa > Chordata > Actinopteri > Pleuronectiformes > Soleidae > Solea > Solea solea. The sequence continues at coordinate 1,943,519 of NC_081135.1, read as the reverse complement.
ATGTGTTTGTTACCAAAGAATGATACAAAAGTTATAATTCCACAATTTCTTTTTAAAATTTTTTACAAAATTTAAATTTTTGCTTCCGAAAAACTAAAAAAAATGTAATCTTATAAAAACATGTGACTAATTTGACAAAAAAAAAAAAGTCACGTGACCTGGAAAAGTTCATTTTCTAAACTTTTTTTGGTTTTTGTTTAATCTGACACACGAGAGAGCGAAGCACACGCCTGGTTCTGCTGCTCCTTCTTCTTCTTCTTCTTCTTCTTCTTTTTTATTTTCCTCCTCCAGCTCAAGCCTCCAACAATAATCTCGCTTCTTCTCATTTTCTCGCCCGTGTGTCCGCCGCGGGGGAAACTGACCCCATAAAAAAAGCAGAAAAAAGAGGATTATTTAAGAGAAATGGCAGCGTAATAAAACCTTCTTATTGTATCCCATGGTGCACTGCTGCCTGTGGCGGCTTGTGGCTGCACCACAATCCTGTTTGGTCAGATTAGGTGAAGCTTTTTCTTTATTATTTCTCTCCTTGGTCTCGCCTCGATCTCATTTTCTCTCACTTCTTTTTCATTTCCTGCCCTCAGTCCGTCTCCTTCTGTCTGTGTTTCCTCCGTGTGACACCTGTGCAGGCCACGCTTTTCAAATACGACGTGTGTCGCAGCGTTTATGATGACAGTAGATTTCTTTTATTAATATTAACGCTGCTTTTCTTGTGTTTTTGTGTGTTTTTTTTTTAATCCAGTGGCTGATGAGAGCAACATCGGGTCTCTAGCCGCGCGGAAGAAAGGTGAGTGTTTAGTAAAACCAAGATAAAACTTTGTTTCCGATGTCAGAGCAACAATAACAACAAAAACACCCTGTCAAAATATTTAATTTGGGGTAAATTTCACAATAAAAGAGTCTGTTTTCACAATATTACACAATGTAGCACAGTAAACATTCCAGAACGCTGGAAATGATGTTGCAAACGTTCACTTGGACTCAAGAATAATCAGATTAAATATGATTTTGTCGGTCTAAAACACATTTTTTGTCCTTTTGAATGTGATATCATAACAACGTTCTCCTGGATTTCCTTCAAATTTGGTATGAACGTTCACTTGGATTTAAGAATAATCAGATTAAACATGATTTTGTCACTTCACTGCGGTCACAAAACACATTTTCTGCCAATATTACAAGAACGTTCTCCTGGATTTCCTTCCTATTTAATCAGATTATTCTTAAATCCAAGTGAACGTTCAAATCAAATATGATTTTGTGACTTCACTGTGGTCACAAAACACATTTGTTTGCCCTTTGAATGTGATAGCACCACAACGTTCTGCTGGATTTTCCTTCGAATTTGGGACAAACGTTCACTTGGACTCGTGGATCAAACTGTTTAAAATTTGGATCACATCAGCTTCACAACAAAAACGTTTGCCTTAAGTGAATAAGTTATTAAGTTATTATTATAATAGTTATATACGTTATTAAGCTTAAACGTTCACTTGGACTGGTCAGATGAACTGTTCAGATTTGGGTGTTTGCCTTGTGAACGTGATAGCTCATAAACATCTGCAGGGAATCCTTTCAGATTTGCTGTGAACGCTCACAGATGAACTCACTCGATCTTCAAACATCAGCATTTTATTTTCCTGGATAAAAGAAATATGTTTCTGACGATCGAGAACGTCTCAATCTCAGTCTGGAAACGTTCCACGTGATCCAGAGCGAGACAGATGAAATCCATGTGACAGTGATTGAGTTATCGCCTCAAATCCACGATAATGAACCGCAAACCACCAGCGATTACTTTATAATTTCACTTTTCATTTCCCAGCGATCGGTGAATAAACAGAGAGTTGGAAACAGAGTCAGAGTTTAATGACTGAACTCAGCGGCCGTGACTGTTTAACTGGAAGAAACCGTTTTCTACGTCTTTACTTTCCTTCTGTGGTGAAATGAACATCATTTTCATCGTTTTTAATTCTCAGATCATTGTGCAAAATAAATGAGCATTTAACAAATAATAAGATTACGCATTAATGCTAATTTTAATGCTAAGCCAAGCCTCCTTCTATTTAAGACGTCTTTGACGTGTCTGATTGCTGATATTTTCAGGCAGAGTTTGGATAAAAAAAAACACTGAATTTTTCTCAAAAATATAAACGAAACTTGTCTGAAAGTAGGCTCCGCCCCCCCAGTGCTAGTATAAATAACAGCAATGTGGTACCTTGGGTGTGTCGTTGAGGTTTCCGTATAGATATCACTTGCTGGCTGCAAGTCGGCTTATTTCAAACAGAAATAACGAGAAACTGTCGTCTTGCACGGAGCCGGACACAACGTGACAAATTGCTTGGTGAGTGCGGCTCGATGCTACTTTAGACTTTTACTCCCGATATCACGCGACACGCTAGTTTCTTCTTCTTCTTTACCCCCGTGTCTCTTCTACACGTGGATCTGTGAAATCCACCTGCAGCAGCAGCAGCAGCAGCAGCAGCAGCAGCAGCAGCAGCAGCAGCAGCAGCAGCAGCAGCAGCAGCAGCAGCATCAGCAGCAGCAGCAGAGCCGGTTGCTGGTGTGAATACAGATTTTTCTGAGCACTGTTGCTGACCTCAAATCTCCCACACTCAGCATTCCCACAAATGGCTTCTCCTCCTCCTCCTCCTCCTCCTCCTCCTCCTCCTCCTCCTCCTGCAGCTATGAATTTCCTGGCGTTTGTGATCTCCCTCATCATAAATAAAGCCGTCCACTCCACCTTCTTCTTCTTCTTTTCTTTTCTCCTCCTCCTCCTCGTCTGTGCCTGACGTCTTAGCTAATGCGTATTGACAGAGCTCTCGCGTGTTATTCATTTTTTGCTGACACGGTGTTTGCCCAGCTTCCTCCTCCTCCTCCTCCTCCTCCTCCTCCTCCTCCTCCTCCTCCTAAATGGCCTCAGTGTTTCTTTATGGGCTTTGACATATTTCATTAGTTGGATGGTCTTAAGAGGCCGGCCTGGCTTCTTCTTTAATCTGGATAAAACCATTTTTCTCTTTGGCTGCAGCAGCTTTCTCTCTCTCTCTCTCTCTCTCTCTCTCTCTCTCTCTCTCTCTCTCTCTCTCTCTCTCTCTCTCTCTCTCTCTCTCTCTCTCTCTCTCCCTCTCTCTCTCTCTCTCACCCTCTCTCCCTCTCTCGCTCTCTCTCCTCCAGCGTTCTGTCACTTACTCAAACTGCTCCTCTTTCTTTTTCCATTTTCCATTTTCAATAGAGCTTTTAGTTTTTTCTCTCTCCCCTCGCTTTCATCTTTGCCACCACTTTCCCTCTTCATCCTCTTCCTCCTCCTCTTCTTCTCTCCTGATTATTCCGTCTCTTTATTTTTAGAATCCTCTCTTCATCCCTCTTTTCTCCGTCTTCCTCTACATCCCATCATGATCATACCTTCATATGTAAACCATAGGGAGTGAGGACATTTTGTCTGTTCCTCATAACTTTAATGTTTTCTTTGGGGGCGGGGTTAAGACCTGGTTTAAGGGTTAGAATCAGGTTAAGGGTAAGAGGTCACAGAGTCACAGAGTGTTTTGTTGATAATTTAACAGATGCACAGTAAATATTTTGTGTGTGGTGTTTAATTTTTTCAAATTCTCATAAAAAGTATTTCCCCCCTTTTCTGATTTTCTTAATCAGAAATAAAACCCCTTTTTTTAAGTCTTTATCGTCCACAAATAAGAACTTTTGGACCGTGTGGAACGTGTTCATGATTGTGATGATTGTGTTTGTCTCGTCTGTGGTGCCAAAACTTTATTTATCCTTTAAAGAAGATTCATTTCTACACTGCAAAAACAGCTCCCGTAGAATTAGGAGAACTTTTGTAAATCTGCAACCAATTAAAGATAATGAGCCTTAAAACTGGATCAAAACTGGTCAAAATTGAACAAAGTTGTACTTAAGAAAGTCTATAATGTGAACTGCTGACTTAAGATTAGTCTTTCTCAACTTAATTAAACTGATTTTAAGAACTTATACCTTAGAATTTCTTATATTTGCATGTTTACTGTTAATTAAAGCTTAAAGTAACATCTGGTTTAGACAAAGGTGGATATTTATTTCTCAAATTAGATCATTTTTCTAGTGTAAAACTTGCTTGATTAGTTTTTAGAAAAAATGGTTAAAAAAAGGCTTATTTTGCTTTCTTGGTTAGAAATAAGACAAATATTCTTAAATGGATGCAAATTTTCAAATAGAATACTTAATACTCACTTTAAGACAAAAAATGGCTAAAAACTACACAAAACTGGCCAAAAAAGAGTCTTTCTTAACTGAATTCAACTGATTTTAAGAATCAGTTGAATTTACAAAGCTTGTCCGATTTTGAATTAAATGACAGAATTTTAAAGCTTCTGCTGGATTACATTCAATAACCTGAACTGAGCTTTATTAACACTGAGATCAGGCTTTTCTTTTTACTGCCCACTCTGTGTGTGTGTGTGTGTGTGTGTGTGTCTGTGTGTCTGTGTGTGTGTCTGTGTGTGTGTCTGTTTGTGCGTGCGTCTGTGTGTGTGTGTGTGTGTGTGTGCGTGTGTGTGCGTGTGTGTGTGTGTGCGTGTCTGTGTGTGTGCGCAGGTCAGAGCCTTTTTTACTGGTCTCCAGAACAACAGCGACACATTTTATTTGCCAGACCTGAGATTGGATCCAAGATGAAAAATGTGCGTGTGTGTGTGTGCGTGTGTGTGCGTGTCTGTGTGTGTGCGTGTGCATGTGTCTTACATGTAAGTGTTTCCTTGGCAACTCGCCCATCACCACTCACATTTACACACCTCGATCCTCCCAGTGCCACCGCTGCCACCCCCAGCTGTTTCGATGGGGGGGGGGGGGCTTCCTTGTAACCGTGGCAACCCTTCAGCCAGACTCTTGCGAAGCGAAGCGGGTTAGCCGTGGAGAACATTGGCGTCCAGTCGATGGGAACACGTTCAGACCCTGCTGAGGCTCACCGGCGGATCGTTAAGGAGAATCCCATTTTAACCACTTAACTTAAGGCTCACTTAATCGATTTCGACATCAGCTTAAGTCTAAGATGTCTTAAGGATTCATTCACAACTTTATTTGTCCATGAGGCTGCGTTTTCCTGCCAAAAACTGAACCTCTCACTCTCCCACACCAAAGCCCATAGAGAAAATCAGTGATTTTAACATCACAGCACACAGGAGCTGTCGATCCACTGCCGCCTCCATCACTGACTTCAAATGTGTTCTTTTGTCACTTCGGCTTTAAAAATCCTTAACTCAGATTCACCTCAGTGACAGGAAGTGACCACACGAGGCAGCAGTAGACCAGCAGCTCCTGTGTCCGCGTGAGCTAAAATCAGTGATTTTCTCTATGGGGTTTGGTGCAGGAGAGCGTGTTGTTTACAAACTTGACTTTCCTGTCAGTGAAGTCTGTCTAACAAGCAGAAGAAAGTGGGAGAACATATTCTTAAGATATCATGGACTGAAGCAGCTGCACATTCTGTAGCTGTAGGTGAAAGCACTGCTCTGTCAAAACCTCATACAACAACACTTCAAAAACCCTCACAGAACGATCCCTTTGAGACCTGTTAGTTAGTTGTTGACCCCGTGTGACGCGGGTGTCACCGGCGCCGCCTCGCAGACAGGTTGCAGAGTTTGTAAGTAACAAAGCAGCAGCAGCAGCAGCAGCAGCAGCAGCAGCAGCGGCAGCAGCAGCAGCAGCAGCGGCGGCAGCAGCAGCGTGGAGTGATGCGAGTCATCGCAGGTCCTGTCAGCGCAGCGCGAGCCTGAGGCGACGTTCCAGGCAACGAGTTCTCTGCTGTCTGCTCAGAGCAGACACGACAGCAGTCACAGTATGTACACACTGTTGAGGTGTGTGTGTGTCTGTGTGTGTGTGTGTGTGTGTGTGTGTGTGTGTGTGTGTGTAGACGGGAAGATACGCAGCAGGACATAGAGAGTCCATAGTCCGAACCCCATAGAGAAAATCAGTGATTTTAACTCACGGGGACACAGAAGCTGCTGCTCTAGTGCTGCCTCGTGTGGTCACTTTGTGTCACTGAGGTAAATCTGAATGAAGGATTTTAAATGCCGAAATGACAAAATAAGACATGTGAACTTACTGAATGAGGCAGCAGTGGATCAACAACTCCTGTGAGCTGTGATGTTAAAATCAATGATTTGGGCTTTGGTGCAGGAGAGTGAGCGGTTTCCAAAGCAACAAAAAAGTGTTGTATTTTTTTCAGTTGATTTAAACACTCTTGACTTTGATAAATTCTTGCAGGACAAACATGAAACTTCCTATTTCCTCACAAATATCTGTTCATATTTCTTTTCTTTTTTTTAAAGTTGTTTTCTGAAAACCCAAAGCTTGTCGGTGGAAACTTTTTTTGCTCTGAAAATAAACTGAAATGTGGAGCTCGGCTGCTCGCTGATGCAGCGTGTGATTAAAGCGCAGTAAAAGGTGTTTATTTTTATCGGCTCTGGATCTCAGATCTCAGACGGCGGCTGGTGTTACGGCTGCGTGAAGGGCGTCCGTCGCCCCCTCGCCGTCCACACGCCGCCGTTTGGCTGCGAGGCCGCTCATCAGATATGTGCAGCAGGTCGAGTCGACGAGGTACGAGCTCCGCGAGAGCATCTGCCGGCGCGGCGGGCAGCGATATGTGATAAACGCTGATTTCACCCTCCGTTGGGTCGAGCTGGCGATGATAGCCACCTCTTCTGCCGCTCATCCGTCCTATTAAACCCTCATTATTCATTTACCTCCAGCCTCCGCCGCCTGACACACACACACACACACACACTCTGATCCTCTCCTGCAACTCTTTGCATGAAAGAAAAACACACACTGGCATCATCTGTGTTCTGGCAAAAGCCGCTTAATTCCAGCAGGCTGTGAGCTGGACGGCCCCCAAATTACGTTTGTGACACAAATCCCGTCTCTTTTTAAATTGAGCGTTTTATTCCTCTATTTCTAAACCCCCTTATTATTCCACACAAATCCCGCTCCCTCTAAGAAAGTCAATTTAGGACTTAAAAGGGCAGCGTCGCCTCAGCGCGTCACTTTCAATTGTTCCCGCTTCTGCCCGCTCGTCTTTGATGCTTTTGAAGCGTCAGAAATATTGTTTTTTGACACTTGAGACGTGTCAGTAACTGTTGAAATGTTTAAAACAGTTTACACTGGCGATGCACGGTCCACGATACCAATAACATCGCGATACGGCGATGCAAAACCTGTTTCTGCCACATATGAACGAAACACGATGGTATACATCGGTATTTGTGAACCTACGACACATATACACTTCTACACGGTGTGTTTTTTTTTGGTTACATTTTCCCACAATGCCCTGCATTGTAGTCCGCGAAACGAGAACTATGTTTTTAGATGGACCGGAGTACGGCAGCGAGCTCACACCTCCACAAACGAACCCTCCGAGCAAACCAACTAGAGGGTTCGATAAAGAAGGAGCTGATGTGAACGCACCATAAAAGGTTCTATAAAGAAGGAGCTGATGTGAACGCACCATAAAACAGTTTAAAGCAACACTTACTGTAGAGGTGAGAGTCACAGGCGATACTTCGTCCACGATACCGATAATATCACGATACATCGATTAGATACAACGTGAAAAGTTAAAAGTGCAGGATTTCTCTATTTAATCACAACATAGACGTCAAACACCAAAGACTTTTACAAAACATCAAATACAATTTGAAATGCAAATCACATAATATTTTAAAAACTGAATTAAAAGCTTTATTTTATGTTATAGAAGTTTAATAATAATAGTTGAACGTTATGGAAAAGGTTTGATGTAAGACGCGGTAAAAAAAAAAAAAAAAGGCGGAGTCAGGGGCTCTTATTTTGAAAGCCAGGTTGAAAGGAAGTGGTGCTGTCAGCCGGTCACTGGTTCACGTGTCCTTTGTTTATAGCGGGGAAAACAGCATCTGTGACATTTGTAATCGTGGTTTTGCACTTCCAGGCCACCGTAGTACAAACTCTATCTGCCTTAACGTGAAGTGCGTCTGCGCCGAGCAGCAGCGGAGAATTATCACGTGATGAGAGGAGACGAGAATAAAATAACGTACTGTTAAAAACATATTATTTGTATTAAATATCCTCCAAAAACATGTGTGAGTGAGAGACGGAGGAATAAAAAGTCACAAAAATTGTCAATCTGATCCGATTCATTCATTCATTCAGAGACAAATTGAACTGGATCGTCTTTTGATGACTTTTCTGTCTTTGTCCTTCACGCTCACTTGTCTCTTTATCGTCTCCTCTCTTGCAGCACTTTGGCCCGTTTTTCTGCTGCTGAATCAGCTGAGGCCTTTGTCGTCATCTTCCCTCCTCCTCCTCTTTCTTCGTCCTCCGGTGCAGCACAGGAGAGCAGACCTGAGTCACTCTCTCTCTTGCTTATGCATGAGCCTGTCACTTCCCATAGTGCCACTCTTCACTCGTCCCTGTACCACTTCACCTCATTCATCACTGCTTTTCCTTCGCCTTGATGTCGAACCTATAGTTCTCTGACATCCTCACCGTGTCTGTCCGGCCTCGTTATTCACCCGCACTCTCCTTTCTTCTTCTTCACAGCTTCATATTTCTACCTAAAAGCTGAAGCCGAGTGAACCGGGTTAAACTCGAGCGTATGTTTATGCTGCACTGAATAATGTGTAGTAATGTGTATTTTTTTGTTTATTTTAACCATAAAAGGGCCAGAAAATGTGCTTTTGCTAATTTTTCCAGCATAACTTTCAATATCTGGGAGTTAAAATACTGTATTAATAATTTCAAATAAAGAAAAACTTTATTAAAAATGTTTTATCTAAAAATGATTAAACACTGTGGTTGTACACAAACCTCTGGTTTTGGGTGTTAAATTGGAAGTTTGAACAGTTTAAAACATATTTACAATAAAATAGGTTTGAGTTTGTGCCTCTGTGGAAAAAGACATAAAAAATACAAACTATTGTGTAACCATAAAGGGTTACAATTTCTAAAATTATTATTGATATTTGATATGTATATTTCAGGCTGAAGTAGCTTCAAAAGATTGACTCTTTGACATTGTATAATGTTTTAACAGCAGTTTTTGAGAAGGTGACATTTTCTGCCGCTAGGAACAAATTAGTAAGTTTTCTTTAAAGGAACTCTTAAGGGTTAAGAACCCAGTACCAGCAGCAGACCAGAGATGAAAGTCAGTTCTAACAGAATTAAAAACCACTTCCTCTCTGTGTGTCAGAACCTTCAGGTGGTGCAGCTCTGGGTCCGACTCTGGGCCTGTGGAAGTCCAGCTCTCTGGAGAGTCTGCAGACGGCCGTGTCCGAGGCCAAGCAGAGCCACAAGCAGGCCCACGTCCCCTTCCACCGCCCGCGGCCGCACATGGTGCGCGGCCGGGGATGCAACCAGAGCTTCCGCACCGCCATCGACAAGTCCTACGACGGACCCTCTGAGGACGGTGAGCTCTCGTCGGCGTTTCTCTGTTGCTATGTGACGTGGAAATCCTGCCCACTTTTCAGTGGGATGACGACGCTGCCAGAGCTCGTCTCTCAGGCTTTATAACGCGCTGGCACTCCCAGCAGGAGCCCGAGCTCTGCCAAATGACCACGCTTAGCCAAAGTACCTTAATGAAATTCAACGGGATTTTATCCACTCAGCAATTTAAGGAAGAGCAACTTTACATCTTACGGCAGCATAATTTTAATGCTCTGTGTCGTGAACCCGCGGACACGTGGGACACTGAGGAGGTGTGTGATTAATGAGCGTGTTAGCTGGAATTATCAAGAGTTAATGCTGATGATTCTTGGTGGAAAATTACTCTTCGACTGATGTATTAAAAGTAGCTTTATTGGTTGTTTATTTTACTCCAAATTCTTTTAGATTTTACACCTGTGGTGAGTGAGTGAGTGACACACAGTGGTTTAATGACACTGGTTTTCATGGCTTCATGTCTGAGACATAGAAAAAAAAGATTTTAACAACAAAAGCAGAATGAAATCCACACGAGCTAAAGTCTACGATATCTTAGGAGCGTCCTCACGTCTTTATCTCACTGTTAGATAAACTTTTACACCAGGAAACTGAAGTTTGTCTCGCTGCACCAAACTCCATAGAGAAAATCAGTGTTTTAAGATCACAGGGACACAGGAGCTGCTGGTCTACTGCTGCCTCGTGTGGTCACTTTGTGTCACTGAAGTTAATCTGAACAAGGAATTTCAAACACAGAATTGACAGAATAGCACATTTGAACTTACTGACGCAGGCAGCAGTGGATCAACAACTCCTGTGTGCTGTGATGTAAAATCGCTGATTTTCTCTATGGGGTTTGGTGTGGGAGAGTAACTGCTTTACAAACTTCAGTTTCCAGTCTGAAACGGTTGTTTAAAGTCAACATTAGGCCGAGAACATACCCGGTTGTCATGTTTTCAGTGAGAGTGGCTTGTCCTGAGTGTGTTTCAGTAACTGTGCCTCTTAAATCAAACACATTTGCACTCTCGCAGCCACTGTTTGTCCTGCTTTAAATTCATCCAGCTGTGGAGACTCAACCCTCCACGAGGCCTGTGGAACGTACATGAGAGCAGCCGCATTCACCAGTGTGTTAAACATCTCTGACCCCCCTTTTCTTTAAGTCTAACTTCACCTCACCTCTCCTCCCACCTCGCCACCCTCAGATGACGACCTGTCGGAGCAGAGCTCGGGTCACGAAACGCCCGCCAGCACTTCCTCCCGCCAGGGCCTGGACGTGGAGGACGACAAGCAGAGTAAGACCAAAGGGAAGAAGAAGAAGGACAAGAAGGGCAAGGGGAAGAAGAAAGGCTCCGACGGTTCTTTGGAGGACCTGGATAAAAAGACCAAAAAGAAAGGATTTGGTCTCCTGAGGTAAGAGGTGTTTGTTGAAGGTGAAAAACAGCAGCTAGATTGGAATTACTTGTGCTTTTCTCTGCAGATTTTAATCCAGATTTGTTTGCTTCAAATTTGATAAAGATTTTATATCAGAAATTAGATTAAAAAAAACAACAGCGTGTCCTATTTTCCTCTGGTTTAGTTCCAACAAATGACCCACTGAGTAAGGCGTGTTGGATTATTCCACAGTTTATCTCTCAATCTCAATCCAAGCCAAGTGGCACACACCTGGTACAAACCCAAAACTGCTTGTCACCGCTTAATCACCGCGTCCCCATCGTGGGTTTGACGGTCCAATCCTCCAACAACGACGAGGACAAGGACAAGGATGAGTCCTTATCTTGTGTCAGTGACACTGTGTGTGGTCAGTGTATCACCGCTCTTCCAACGCCTGAGATTCAATTAGGCTGCGGTCCGAGATAACGCGGGCTGCAGCTACAGCTGCCTACGGATAACAGGCAGATAACAATCCAATCGGCTGCCGCGTCAGCCAAAGGTAATGGAAGAGACGCTCACACACTCACACACGCTCACACGCTGAGGCGGAGAGTCTGGAATCTTTCGTAGTTTAGTGGTTTAGTTTAGTCCAACACTGGTTCTCTCACGAAGGACGTGTCACCGGTACCTGGCTCAGTGGTGAAGCTGTTTGTTTGTGTTTTGCTTTAAATATCATCACAATATTTAAGTCACGATATTATCACGAAACTTAAGTAATGATATTTAAGTCACAATACGATATTATCAAAATATTTAAGTCACGATATTATCACGATACTTAAGTAATGATATTTAAGTCACGATACGATATTATCATAATATTTAAGTCATGATACAATATTACCACAATATTTAAGTCACAATATTATCACGATATATAAGTAATGATATTTAAGTCACAATACGATATTATCATAATATTTAAGTCATGATACAATATTACCACAATATTTAAGTCACAATATTATCACGACACTTAAGTAATGATATTTAAGTTACAATACGATATTATCATGATATTTAAGTAATGATATTTAAGTCACGATACGATATTTTCATAATATTTAAGTCATGATACAATATTATCACAATATTTAAGTCACAATATTATCACGATACTTAAGTAATGATATTTAAGTCACAATAAGATATTATCATGGTACGATACTATCACAATATTTAAGTAACAATTTTAGCACGATATTTAAATCGGATTTTTTAAATCTGATTATTTAAGTCACAGTATTATCACAATATTTAAGTAATGATATTTAAGTCATAATACAATATTATCACGATATCTAAGTCACGATTTTATCACAATATTTAAGTCAGATAATTTAAATAAGATTATTTAAATCACAATATTGTCACAATATTTAAGTAATGATATTTAAGTGACAGTATGATATTATCACAATATGATGCTATCAAGATATTTATGTCACAATTTTATCACAATATTTAAATCAGATTATTTAAGTGAGATTATTTAAATCACAATATTTAAGTGACAATATTATCATGATATTTAAGTACTGAAACAATATTATCACGATATTTAACTATATGATATGACACAGTTTATGGCTTTTTCATGCTAGTTTAAGACAGATTTTAAGGTGATTTCTCCACCTAACGTATAGAAGACGAACACACGCCATGAACCTCTTGGAGTTTATTTTCCCTGATAAAACAAACTCTTCTTCCTGTTTACTGCACATGTGGAGGATTTTTTTCCTGTTTCTTCTCGGCACAAACGTGCAAATATGTAGAAGCTGACAGTGAGAGCTGTGTGACAGATTGTGTTTGTGTGAGATCTCTCTGAATCTCTCTGAAGCTCCACAAACACGCAGCAGCATCTTCTCTCTCTCTAACTTCTGTTTTTCTTTCTTCTCTTTTCAAACGCTCTCATCTACATTTTCACAAACTTTCTTTGGAAGAAAATCGCCTTAAATTAGCAATAATGCAATATATGACTGACTATGAATGACTAACACACGACGACCAGCTTTTATGATCATTTCAAGACACAGGACATGAGGAAATGTAATTAGGTTTAAGACGAATTTAGTTGTTAATTTAGGATTAAACTCCTCCCCCTTTGGTAAACAGTGCAGTTGCAATTCGGGGTCAGATTTCACTGCCAGGCCACGCCCCCCCTGCACTCTCCCTCACTCAGCCCGCTTTCTTGGCATTACTCAGACGTTGGGGCTGAGTTAACATCAGAAGAGAAGGTTTAGTTTTAATTTAAAGCTCCTCCTTCTCAGATGTTGTTGTTTACGTCTTTACGTAGTCACATTTTCATCTTTTGTGCGTTGACAAACACACACACGTGTTTTTTTTCTGACACCAAACGTCCGCATTGAGGAAAAAGCCAAAATTACAAAACATATGACCTTAAATGACTTCAGCAGCAGCAGCGGGACAGATGTTGGACGTCGTTCCTGTCCTTGCAGCAAACTGTAAATATTTAGTTTTTCTGCGTCAGTGTTTGACGAGAGGACGTTGTTGTTGTTGTTGTTTTTGTGTTTGGCTGCAGTTTTGGTCACAAACAGCTGTTTGTTGGAAAACGTGGGAATATTTCTCTCTTCCTATAAGGACGAGGAGGTTGTTATTACTGTTTAAAGTTCACTATTAAACCTGCTTTACTTTAAATAATTAAGTCAGACTCTTAGTGTTTTTTTTTAAGTGTCAATTTTAGTCTAAATGAAACTAAACCTGCTGATAATAAATAAATGTAGCATATACAGTGTTTTCCTGAAAAGAAAAACTGATTTATTTATTTTAATATACGTTTCTATTTTGATTATCTGAAGCTTGTTGACATCAGAGCTGCAACGGTTTTCTTTATGGATTTTAAAGATTGTTTCTAATGTGAGAACACGACACAACAAAATATGTAACCATCTTAATGCAGAAATGTCACATATTGTGTCTTAAAATGATAATTGTCGTGTTATTTGAGTCAAAAAAAGTCAGATTATGCTCAAAAAAACAACCTCTGAGATGATTTAACATGTGTTGATTCAGTTAAAGTAACATTTCTTGACAAATTCGTCCAAAATTTGACTGTGAAAACGTGTAAATCTGATCAAAATCAAGGTGACGGTTGGAATAAAACCACATTTAAATGAAGTGACTCGTGGTCTGTGGGAACCTTCTGAAAGGCAGCCGTGATTATTTTATCTTCATACATGACAGGTGATGTTCTGCGCTGCTGCTGCTGCCGTATACATTATTAATGTAAAGATAAAGACTATATACACAGGAGACGCTGAAGGTGATCGCTCCTCTCTGCTAAATGATAAATGTATACGGCCCTGATGCATATTTTACTAAAGAGAAGACTTACATTAATAGACCTATATAGAGATGAGAGGGTGAATCAAAGGATCGCTGTGCATTAACCAGCGCTGGGATTATACGTAATGCACCTTTAATTTACCCAAACATGTCTCTCACACACTCCTATCCTACCTTCCTTCCTTTCCTTTCCCTGTTCTACTTCATATCTTGTTTCCTAAAAATGTATTTCTAATTCATTTAACTTTTGGAATGTTTTCCACATACACATGAATGGGAAACGGTCGTAAAAACTATCAGAACCCGGCCCAGTTTGGAGCGACACAGCGTCGTCACACTTTGACGTAGAGACGTGGTTGAAACTTTAAACGAGTCACAAGACTCTGGACTTTTCTCACTTAAGTCAACGTTTTGATATCTGTTACGGTTTTTACACAATGGCAGTTAAAGTTTTCTACTTTTTTCCAGATTTTATAATGAGTGTGTGTGGGCGTGGCCAGACTGACACACTCGAGCTGAGGTCCAGGAAAAGAATGACAAAAATCTCTAAACAAACTCTTCTCCTGCCCACAATTTCCAACCTACACAGACAATTTTTACATCAAAACGTTGCTATGGTTGTCGTCTAACCCGGTGTGTTGTTTTCATTTTCATATGACTTGCAGTTTTCTTAAAATCACCTAAAAGCGCAGAGAGTTCTGATGAAAGCTCCCATTGACTTTTGGACAGTGAGAAACAGGTGCTTGGAAGGAGGAGGGGGAACAGGGAGGGGGAGGGGCTTATGAGTCACGGAATGTTCTAGTTTTTATCGTTGTTGATGAGGGAGCGTTTGTGTATACAGCAGTGGAGCGGGTGGTGACGCTGCACTCCTTTGTGTTTGTCAGTCAAACCTTTAGCGTCGTAGCCTCATTTCACGAGCTCTGTGTTTCTGTGTTTTCTTTCTGTGTGCTGCACGGAGAGTGTCACCGGGCGACGCGAGATATAAACTGAGATTATTTTAGTATTTTGTCTCTTTGTATAGACATTTGTTTATATTTGAAAGTCAGCGTACAAAGCATAAGAATGAAAACAGCATCGTTTTCCCTGAATCCGTCGCAAAGTATGGGACAAAACAAACACGAACGAAACTAGAAAAGGAAGTGAGGGAAGGAGACAAGGAGGGAGGTGCCAACCTCGCACGTCCTGCTGCGCCGCGATACCACCACAGCGGAACGGGTGGCGCTAATTGGCAGATTTTTCTGCTAAACACGGGAGCGGAGGAGACGCCGCCGCATCCTCTCGTGTCCTTTTGTCTGTGGATTTGTAAACAGACGCATCATCAAAACACCAGCTTCTCTCTGTGTGTGTGTGTGTGTGTGTGTGTGGGTGTGTCCTGCTGTGACACACACACACACACACACTGGTAACACTGATCCTGAGTGACAGGACGTAGGGGGACACAGACGGGACGTGTCAGCGTCCAGGACGACTGCAGGGACACAACACACACGTCAAGTGTCACTTCACGACACAAGTGATATCCTTCAAACCGGCTGGATTATACCGTTATACGTCTAATCCTCGTCCATAAATATGTATAATCCTCACACACTGACACGTCTTAAAGGGACAGTCCTCACCGAGGACCAGCCTGAGACACACAGATGTCTCGCGACATGCGTTTGTCTCATTTATTTCACTGTTAAGTGAAGTTTGTAAAGCGCTCTCTGTCCCTGCACCAAACCCCATAGAGAAAAGCAGCGATTTTAACATCACGGCTCACAGGAGCTGTTGATCCACTGCTGCCACCATCAGAAAATTCAAATGTGTCCTTTTGTAAAATTCTGTCTTTGAAATACTTTGTTCAGATTCACCTCAGTGACACAAACTGACCACACGAGGCAGCAGTAGACCAGCAGCTCCTGTGACCGCCGCACACTTAAAATGCTGGTTTTCTCTATGGGGTTTGGTGTGGGAGAGGGAGCGCTTTACAAACTTTGTGTTTTCCTGTCAGAAAAGTGTGAATAATGGTGAAATAAAGTGACAAACACAATCTGAAGATGTCGTAGACTTAAGCTGGATTTGAAGCTTTGTTATAATCTGATTTAATCATTTGACATTTGAGCAGCATTTTGACATTTTTATGGAGAAAATATTGGATTTAATGATACTGAGTTCCTTCAGAGTGCAGATTTTTTTTATGCAGGCGTTTATGCAGGTTATTCTAATTTGAAAACTCTGGACACACACACACACACACACACACACACTATCAGCGTCAACAGCTGCTGCAAAAACAAATTAACTTGCGATGGACGGACGTCCTGAAGTTGATGTGAGCTGTCCGTCAAAAATCAGAGGGACAGTGAAGTGAAGGGACAGTGGAGACGAGGAGGAAGTCCTCATGCATGTATATCAGCTGATAAAGGGGCAGTCACAACAATTCCCCCCCGCCTTTTACCTCCCGCTGCTCCTCCTCCTCCTCCTCCTCCTCCTCCTCCTCCTCCTCCTCCTCCTCCTCCTCTTTGCTCTTCATGTCGTCTTTCATGTCCAGACTTCACCTGCGTCTCCTTTGTAGTTCTCTTACCTCATTCTTTCAGACTTCAGACTCAGAGGATTTTTCATGTCAAACTTAATTTAACTTAATAACAGTACGATCAATAAAAAAAATCATCGTTTTTTAACCTCTTAATTTGTAAAATGTTTAGTTTTTATCAAGTTTTTCTGATTTCTGTGCATAAAAGTTGTTTTAAACCACAAAATATTCATAGTTAATTATCAGCACTGACACTGGCGAGGTCATAAAAGTGTTTCTCAAACCTGGAAAAGATGTTTTGTTTTCAGTTTGAATGATTTCTTTGACGATATTCACATTTAAGAAGCTGAAAAATCACAAAAAACCTCTTTTATGATTTAAACAAAACACTCAAACCTATGAATCGTTGACCAAAAATTGTAAAAAAAAATGACCTCTCTCCTTTGACTAAACCTGTTACATTTTAGTGCCTTTCTGACACTGACGGTAGCTTCACATGTTAAATAAGTCAAACACACAAGAGTTTAGAGGAAATGAAACACAGATCAACACAGTAGTTTAAAATAATTGAAATATACTCCTACTTTCCTCAGACTCTTCCGGCTCCAGGTTTCACGAGTCATCGAGCGCGGGAATCCGATCCCGACGTCTGTTGACTAAATTATTTCCCCGTAACTAGCGTCCATTTGCGTCGATCGAGTTCTGACATTTGAGTTTGACCTGGACGGACGGACGCTGACCGTCATCACTCAGCCAATTAAAGGTATTCATGTCGCCACAGGAAACAGTCATGACCGGTTAGCATTTGATCTGACTCACACACACACACACACACACACACACACACACACACACACACACACACACACACACACACACACACACACGTGGCGCCAGGAAGCCATTACACCTCCGTCCAGTCATGTCTTCTTCATGTTCCTCATGTCATCAGTGATTGATGGACTTCCTCTGTCATTTAAAGTCTGCTAATGACACACACACACACACACACACACAGAGTGACCTCATCCAGCAGGTCAAGTGTTTCTTGTACGCAGAGGAACCTCAACCCTAACCTTTGACCCTCATCTGGAGCTGCGGCGACTTTGCTGTTACGCAAACATTATACATGAGTGGACAACACTCACTCATTCATTCACTGGTGAAGTTGTTATGGTTCACGCGTGGGTGAATGAAACAATGAAAATGTTTTATGAAGTTCAGCCGTGGATTTGGATCATTTTAACGAGTTTTATAACAAAGTTTGTGATGGAGATTTTTAAGCCGCGTGAAAAACTACGCTTTTCGGTGAACAAGCACCGTGCGTTCCTGTGCTCTGGAAAGGGGCAGGGCTTTCAGGAAAGGGGCGTGGACTTTTGAATTTCAATTGGTACCCTGCTCCAACAGTTTTTCCAGGATCTCCTTAACTTTACAGCTCAGATCTGAGGAGACGATGCCCCTCTGTCCCCATTTTTCCTTTCACCACAACCTGTCTTGGCAGATGCCGCACATGTTTGAGTCTGGTTCTGGAGCTTTTTCCTCTCCACTGACGCCTAGTTTCTCTCCTCTTTATAATATTGTAAAGGGATGATGTATCATGTGATTTGGCGCTAAACAAATACAATTGAATCGAATTAATTCAACTTAAAAGTAGCTGAAGATGAAGCTTTAAAAGCTTTTAATCTCAACATCCTTTAAATTCACCTGGTGCCACCAAACATCACAGATTCTGTTTCCCTTTCATTTAACTGTCGTCATTTGCTTCATGACTGTACGGTTTTACCAAACACACACATTTTTATGTCAATAAGGATTTTAGTTAGAAAGAAAGCAAAGATTTTATTCTATGGAGTGAGTGAGTGAGTGAGTGAGTGAGTGAGTGAAAAAAGACGGAATAAAGAAAGATGCAGTGAGAGTCTGCCTCTGAGACCAAACAAGAGACTCTAAGAATAAGAAGGAGCCATAAAAAAGTGTGAGACGAAGGAGGAGAAAGAGAGAAAGGATGGGTGAGTCAAAGCTGCAGCTCGGCTGGGGAGGAATAAGGAGCTTAGGAATATATGGAGGCATAAGATGTTTCCTTCAGAGGCAGAGGGAGAACAGTTAATCAGCCAAGCAGAAATGTTATCGCAGTAATTAGATTGCTCTGTATGTATCTGTGGCAGAGCAGGAGAGGAGGAGGAGGAGGAGGAGGAGGAGGAAGAGGAGGAAGAGATTAACACTACAGAGGCTTGTGATGTAACACTGTGTCTCCTTTCTCCTGTTCTGGCAACACGACGCTGCCTCACTCCGCGGTGAGACCAGTCGGAAAATATTCCAGGGCTGGAAATAGACAGAACGACACACACACACACACACACAGCAGAAAATAGACACAAACAGCAGCTTGTTAAAAATGTGTGTGCTGTGGTTTCCTGGTGGAAGTGAGGATCGGGACACACGGGGGGGGAATGGACTGACACCGATAACAAGGTCACGGCAGGTCACCTGACACCTGACGTCTCCTTTCATTTAATAAATTTAACTTCATTTAATCTATACATTCTGATTCAAAATACACAAAAATCATCAATATCCAACATAATAATAATATTAATATAAGTTATAATAATTTATGTAATGTACTATTAATATTAAAACGTCTCTATTTTCTTATTTTCCTCTTTATTCATCAACTTCCTGTCCATTTTTTTTTTTTACCGATATAATATAACAATACACGTCATTAATACACAGGAAAAGTACATCCAAAAAATGTCATTAAAAACATCAGATAATGAACACCAAACAAAGAGTCAAGAAATAGAAAATTATTACGTCAACAAGGGCTTTGAAACTTCAATATAAGACAAAATTTTACAAAAATAGTGTTAATTAGAAAAAATAACTAATAGTATTCATAAAAAGCAAAATACCATCAGTATTAGGGTTTTCTGAGTTATTTTTGGCCTTTATTTGGTGCATGTTTGTTTAACAAAGGACTAAAAACACCAGACCTGCAGTTTAATGTTAAATGTTCCGTGTTTTTCTCTGAGCCCAAATCAGCGTCTGCGAATCACTGAAATCAGAGGAAGCAAAAGAAAACAGATGCTAATCGTGGCTTAATAAAAACACACACACACACACACACTTAAAGGCTCGGTATGTGATTCCTCAGCCCTGCGTTCAAAAATAATTTCTGTTTTCTTTTTTTATTTCTATGCGACTGTAGTTTAACACCTGGAGGAGAAAAAGAGAGAGAGAGGGAGGGAGGGAGAGAGGGGGGGGTATGAAAGCACAGCAGGTTGTTCTCGTGGGAGAGAGCAGAGCAGATATGGAGAGCTTGTCTTAATCAACACCTCACCAAATCCCTGGAGAACCAAGTACTTCAGACAGAAGGAGGGAGGGAGGAGAAGACAGGCTAAGACGAGGGGATAAGGAAGGAAGATGAAGGTGCCAGAGAAGGAGGAAGGGAGGAGAGGATGGTGGAGATTGAGGAATACACAAAAATAATAGTTTTCACACAGAAAAATAACGTGAAAATCAACCAAAATTAGCTGTAAGCAGTGTTGTTCGAGCCCTGCCAACAGGTGGCGCTATGCCCTTGACTCAGTTTAAATGTGCGGCTGTGTTCTGGCCTGGTCTCTTATCCCATGCGTGAAGTTTTGTGCAGATCGGTCCATGTGCAGCAAAGCTACAGGTCACTTCCTTTTTGGAGGTCATGGCTTGCAGACCGGTGTTCCGGCGATGGTCGAAAATTGCCAAAATTCCAATGGTTGCCGTGGCCATGCCCCTTTTGAATCTGCAAGACCTTTTGGTAACTTTTCATCTTGGATGCGTCTGCCACAAACTGACACAGTTTTTATTATGTTTGTACGATTAATGTTCTTACACGTGTTTCTTCATTTACGAAATGTGCCAAATTGGACGCCAAATTCAAAATGGCTGACTTCCCGTTGGTGGCCATTGGCCATGGTCCCAATAGACTTTTTTGGGACTTTTTTTAGCAGGTTTCGTTAAATTTGGTGCTACTTAGTTTCACCTTTGGGGGGCGCTACTGAGCCATTTTCTCCAATTTCCCTCATTTTATGTATTTTTCGCCTGTTCTGATTTGCGTGCCAATTTCCGTCTGTTTTCGCCAACATTTAGTGCCTCAAAAATGCGAAATCTGAGTGTGAGTTAAAATTGTCGTCACAATGTTCAATATTTAACTTGGGAGTAACTTCTGTTATTTAAAAATATAAGTTGTTTCAAAATAATGTTTTGATTTGATTAGTATATATGCTGCAATTTTTCAAATCAGATATTATATACATATATACGTATATACATATATGTGTATGTGTATATATATATATATATATATATATATATATATATATATATATATATATAATTATATATATGATCACATAGTGGAGCGATGCTAATCAGAGTTGAAAAATCGCAGCAGATTGGATTTGTGTGTCGACGCAGCCATTAAAAGAATCAAATGTGAGTGACATCAATGGAAAGAAGAGTGAGATCAGAGTCGGCACGGCTCGCGTCTCATCTGAAATACAGCGCACACTCTCACACACGTCAGTTCCATCCACGTCCTTGTTCTGAAAAACGTGACTTCCTGCACAAAAGCCCTCTCATAATGCTTCATGTCACGCCTGCTGATAACCAGACTTGGCTTCCCGCTGCAACAGCAGAGGAAACCTTATTAAGACGGGACACACTGTGCACTCTAAACTGAAGGAAACAAACAAAAAAAGGCTGAGAAGAAGCAAAGATCTGAAATAGAAGATCCGCAGAGCCTTATCTCCGGCAACAACTCACCTGAAATGTAATGTTTCCAGAAGAACAAAGTGTAGCGTCGTAACAGCGCAGCCGGGATTAAAAACAATCATAAAGCGTTTTATATTGGGAGCTAAAACTTTAATGAAGCACTAGTTTAAATCCATACATTCCAAACCTCTGGACAACGTTCTCAGAACTTTCTATTAAGTACCAAAAAACATCCAAACGGGAATGTTTTGCTGATACCACAAGGGGGCAAACCGCAGGAGAACATCACACAAACGTGAGTTTCTTTTTTGGTTGTAACTAACCTCAGGAGAACCTTAGAAGAACCTTAGGAGGACCATGGGCTAACGTTCTTTGAATGTTGTGTGTGTTAATAGGGATAGTAGTCAAGGGTGTCGCTTTAAATCCACGGAGATGGAGCAATATATCGCAAAAACTTGACAGACTGAATACATCTAATCTGAGGACATTATTCTAGACCTTCAACTTCCAGATTAATTTCCCTTCATCGTAATCCATTGCGTCACTGAAAGTTTAACTGGAAGAGTAATGTCAATAACAGTAACACTAGTTTTTGGTAAATCCGCTCTGAGTCCATGATTTACCAAGAGTTTACCACAGAATCAGCTTCTTGTGGGTCGGGCCACAACAATTAGGCGGCAAAAATTTATCATAAAAGTAGCCGCAGATTCATTTAATTGTCGATAAAACTCGGGATGGTGTCGTGAAACCACAAGTGCTGCTTCCTCTCTGCAGACGTTTCTATAAGAGTCAGAGTTGAATCGTAGCGCTCCAAATGCCCCCCCCCCCCCCCCCCCCCCCCCCCCCGATTTTGAGCTAAATCTGCCCCCGGACAAATAAACTTGTGGTGCGACAAATGTGCGTGCCCGGAGCCCCTAGGGACCAGGATTGAGAGACCCTGATCTAGTTTATATGTCTGTAGAGCGACTTAACCTTCGTGGCGTGGTGTCAGTGTAGATCGTTGTTTCTCCTGTTCATCGTTATCCAAAACAAATTGACTCGGTAGCGACTGGACTTGTTTTTCTTTAAACAGACTCCGTGTGTTTCCTGCGCCACTCTCTGCTCAGAGGGTTAATTTCACAGGTCAGGTCGGTGACATCACACCGCTGCCTCACTGGCTCGCTGTGATGTCCGAGTTGCATGTGGAGCCTCATTAGCTCGTGGCTAAAGCTGAGCATGTGTCACCACCGCGACAGTAGCTGCCGTAATTAAACTCACAGGCCACTTCCTCCCCGACAAGCTGACCTCGCAGTGTGAGAATGGTCGGCTGCATTTTGTCCAAATCAGGGTTTTTGTTTCCTTACATGTGTGAAAGTCTGTGAGGTGTTATGAGTGTTTTCCACGTCATTTTATAGCACATACTGAAGGAGAAAGGGAGGGAAACAGAACCACTGGACTAGTTCTGGAGCCTGTCCATAGTCATTTGTGTTACCGCACACAGTCCTGGGACATTTTCCCAAGAATGTTGGGAGCTCTGTGCAGCTCTGACAGTACTTTCTCCCAATTATCTGAAAAGGTTCACAAATGCAGCGCGCTAAACAGGTTTCTAGACATCATTATCCCTCGCTATATTCTCTATCTCCTCTTTGGGGTAATCTGAGGTCTTCCTGGACAAGACGAGGTCGAGGAAGGAGCTAAAAGTTTTATATCAGTGTCCAGGAAATGTCTTTGCAAGTGATGTTCTTTGAAGAGTCAGTGGATTAGAAGGGAATCCAAAGATGGACAAGAAGGTGGCAGAAGCACTTTATGGAGTTTTTCCATCAGACAGTTCTAGTACTACTACTCGTTTTGGTATCAGGCAAGTTGTTGTATTACTTCATAGACGTGGGTAGGGTCGTCATAGCATGGCCGCATCAAAGCAGTCGTTGGGTGTAACTGAATCATTAGAATCAGTTGATTAAAAAGAGTTGTTCAGATTCTGTCTGACAGTCACTGAACTGAAATACCACTGAGCGTGGTTGTGATTGGGCTCATGATCGCCGGCGTTCAGCAGTGCTGTCAGTCAATGCACCAGACTCCTCTGTCTCTGATTCTTGTGTCGAACCCAAGAATCATGACTCTTCCAGTGATGACACTTAACTGACACAATCAGTGGTCGACAGTCTGTTGGCGCCACATTTTGAGCCGTCGCATCGGCTCCGCTAGCTTGGAACCTCGTCGGAGCATGTTCTAAAAAAGGTATCGGGTACCAAAAAATGTACCAGCTACCAAAATAGGTATCAGGTACCAAAAAGATACCAGGTACCAAAAAAGGTATCACGTTCCAAATAAGGTACCAGGTACCATAAAGTAATGATGAACCTCATCCATGCTCTTGAGGAACATCAAGACCTGACCTTCTTCCATGAAGGGGATAGCAAAACATTGACGTCAAAGGAGACATTCTTCCGTCTGTCCCATGGTCGTCTTCTCGTGGTATCTTCTGGCTCAGCTCCTTCTTCCTCACAAAGATCTGGGACAATGCCTGCGTCACTGCTAACACCACACCAGTCCATGTTCCCATCACTTGTGGAAAAACCCCAGAAGTATTTGAACTGACAACCAACAAATCCCCTCCTTTTCTGTGCTGCAGGAAACAGAATCACATCATCTGCAAAGAAAGCAACAAAAATAAACCGAAGTGACGATATATACAAACCTGAACAATATCACTGTGACGCAAATGCATTATAGAGGGAACTCTCTGTCTCTTCAGTACAAACTAACAGTCCAGCGTCGGCTCCTCTCGGAACCCGGAGCCCCGCTAGGGTGACACACGGGGGAGACGGAGGGATCAGCGGGGCTAATGATGACAGCGACGCGCTAATAATGGTTCCAAGCGGCTCCCGTGACAGTGAGGAGTGTGTTAAGTGGGACACCAGAGCCGCCTGACTCACCCGGACCCCCTGCCTCCCCCTAATGAGAGTTTGATGGAGTGGTTGTGTAGGTAGATAATGCTAAGTTAATGAGATGTCCCGTTCCATGAGGCTGTTTGCACTTCCCCACAGAGTAACCCTGTCTGTGTGTGTGTGTGTGTGTGTGCGCGCGCTTCCTGTGTTGATATATTGCTGCTCACCTGTGTTTGTGAGAACTGTGTGTATGTATGTGAGCTTCTCCACAGGGCTGTAAGATATACTTTAATAATCCTGTAATAATGTTTTTGTAATTTTGTAATACTGTTACAAAAACAACTTAGTAACTTTTTTTTTTTTAAATCACTATAAAATGTTACACAATTCCGTTACGTTACAAACACATCTTACAAATGTTGGAAGAAATTGATACAAACGTTACAAAAAATTTTAATGTTACAAAAACAGAGATTTAAGCAGGTTTTGCTGTAATGTTTCAAAAATATGTTTTACAGAAAATAATAATGTAGCATTTCAAAAACAATGTTGACATCATCATGATATGGTTACATGGTTACAAACGTCAAAAAAAGTGACCAAAAAACTGTCCCCAAAAAAACCCCATATTGCTAACATCAGCAAAAAATGTTACAAAAACGTGGTACGAACTTTTAACAAAATGTCGTGTTAAAAGAAGACGACAAAGGTTACACAACATGAGTGATACAAAAATGCCAAGAAAAATCTACAGAACCAAAACTGTTGTAAAAACCTGTGACTGATGTTCTAAAAATAATCACAAATTTATACAAAATGACACTTTACAGAACCAAAAATGATCATCAGATCCAAATTTGTAATACGAGCGTTACAAAAACATAAAAAGTAAACAAATTTAATAATTTAACATATTAAAAAAGACTTAATGTTCTGGAATGACTGGAAACATGCAGCCTCCCCCTTTGTGTCACAATAAGTGACTAGGACTGTACGTTGGTGAGCTGCAAAGAGCATTTTCACTTCATAATTATCACAAAAATGCAAATTCACCGTGAGTGAGTTGTGTTTTCTCCGAGTCTCTGTGTGTTTGTGTGTCTGTGTGTCTGTGTGTTTGTGTGTTTCCTCACCTCCGCCGCGAGCTGGCAGGATAAAGACGTGTCATTTATTTTTCTTTTCTTTCCTTTTCTCTTATTTACTCTTTATCCGGCGACGGCAGCCGTCCGTCTCGCACTTGACGGGAAATGAACTGTCACATTTTGTGAGCGAGTGACAGAGCAGACGGACGGAGGGGAGGAAGAATTAATGAAGAAAACAAAAAGGAACAGAGGGGGGGAGGGGGGGGGGACAAAGCGGTTGTTAAATAAAGCGGTTGTTAACGAGTTGTGGGGGAAAAAGTGTGAGTTTGACGATGAAGAAGAAGAAGAAGAAGAAGAAGGGATGAGGTAGAGCGTCAGAGAGAGAGAGAGTGGAGGATAATCACCTCCCTTATGGCAGGTACATGTCTCTAATTAGGAGTCCCACTCTCTCCGTTTCTTATCTCCCCCTCTCTTCTTCCTCCTTCCCTCTTCTTTCAGACAATGCAGTGAGGAAAAACGCTGCTTTTTCCCTAATTAATGCGGAAATAATGATGGGTCCAAGTGTGGACCTCTGCCCCTGCAGAATGTTGATTAAAGCTCCCTCTCTCTGTGTGTGTGTGTGTGTGTGTGTGTGTGTGTGTGTGTGTGTGTGTGTGTGTGTGTGTGTGTGTGTGTGTGTGTGTGTGTGTGTGTGTGTGTGTGTGTGTGTGTGTGTGTGTGTGTGTGTGTGTGTGTGTGTCAGCGTCAGCGTCGGCTCAGACAGATAAACCTGGGATTGTGGATAATCACATATTTCCGCGTGCACTAAGATGAATGGCGCTGATACACAGCTTCTCCGCCGCGTCCTCACTGTACGATTCTTCACTGCGATAATTGGTCGTCAGCGTTTGCCTCCTGCATGATAATGTGTGAGTGCTCAAGAAAAACAATCAAGAACAAAAAATCTTTTCCAACTTAAATAAATTGAGATGATGCAGAGACTGGGGGGGGGGGGGGCGGGCACTGATGTCACCTGGAGACGGAATAAAAATAAAACAAGGCTGCTGCAGGTGGAGGATTTAAAGGGATAGTATAGATTATGTATGACAAAAAAAATCATTTTAATTCCTTGAATGTGTCTTATCTCGTCGTTAAACTGCAGTTTTTTGACAGGGAACTGAACAGTTTTGTTGCTTTGAAACTTGTTCTCTTGTTCTCCCACACCAAAGCCCATAGAGAAAATCAGCGATTTTACATCACAGCAACACAGGAGTTGTTGATCCACTGTTGCCTCTGTCCGTAAATTCAGATGTGTTGTTTTGTAAAATTCGGCATTTGAAATCCTTCGTTCAGATTAATGTCAGTGACACAAAGTGACCACACGAGGCAGCAGCAGACCAGCAGCTCCTGTGTCTCCGTGAGCTAAAAACGCTGATTTTCTCTATGGACTTTGGTGCGGGAGAGTGAGCGGTTTACAAATGTGCGTGTAACAGAGAAATGAAGTGACAAACAGAATCTTAAGATATTGTAGACTTGAGTAGGCAGATATTTGTTCTGAGGTGAGTGTTTATTTAAGAGGCTAAAACCTTATACAGCCACATTTGGAGTGTGATGAAAGGAGAGCAGGGTGAGTGTGTGACCTGCCGCTGGCTACAATAACCCTCACAGGTATCGGCAAAGTGAGTGGGTTTTTAGTTTAAAAGAAAACCAGCACTAATTGGTTTTGCAGGACGGCGCCGGGACCAAGTCCGTGTCCCTGACCAGGTTTGAGTTTGAGTGCTGTGAGGCCGAGCTGAGCTCGCACTCGGTTCCAGCCGGTTAGCATTCAGACCACGTATCCGCCTGTAGCAGTAATGAGAAGTGGCTCGCTGTTAATGAGATAAACACAGACATTAGATTGGCTCAGCAGGAGCTCGGAGGAAGAGGAGGAGGAGGAGGAGGAGGCGGGAGAGAGAGAGAGAGAGAGAGAATGGCGAGATGTGACGGAGAGATAAAGAGAGAATATGAAATATTTAGAGGAAATGGCCTCGGTTTAATTTCTTCAGAGTGTGAAGCTGAGAGGTGTGGAGTGTATTTTAACTGTGAAAACGCTGCACAGTGATCACCATGATGATGATGATGATGATGATGATGATGATGATGATGACGGCGGCGGCCACGAGAGAGAGAGAGAGCGAGAGCGAGGAAGTTAACGGCCGCTTTGTTCCCGACAAAAACGTTGAAATATTCATGTGGGTCTGCTCTGATGTTAGATCCACTTCTATCATCAGGACATAGATGCTCATTCTGCAGAGTTCTGTCCCGACTTAAGCCCGTAATCCTCCGCTGGTTCACGCCTGACTCTGAGTCTCTCTCTGCGTCTCCAGGTTTGGGAAGAAGAAAGACGAGCGGAGCAAAGACGCGGCCAAAGCAGCCAAAAGTAAACTGGAGGCTCTGAGTGAAGAGGAACCCAACCACAGGGTTCCCGACAACAGAGACGGGTAAGAGTCCACTTCTAAGAAAGTTCACAGTCAGGATCCAGGAAAAGAAAGAAGCACAAACTATGAGTCAAAAAGTCAGGATCTCAACTTTTACTAAAATATCCTCAAAGATGGAAGAGAAACCTTCACGTGAGAGAAATCTAAGCTGTGATGAGCTAAAGTTATTGGTGGTCACTTTTGTGATTTTACTGCCCTTTAAGGTTAAGAAAATAACTATACAAGGAAAAACTCTGTCAAGATATCGCAATGTCCATTTTTTTAAAATGATATTTCATAGGATTTCAAAATAAAAGCATTTGAGATAAACAGTTGACTATAAAATGTCTTTTGAGAAGAGAAAGTCATTCTTCATTCTCTCACGTCAGCTACGACCCTCGCTACGCTGAGGTCCACTCCGGCCACGCCACCCCAGACACGGGCTCCTTCCCCGACTTGGAGGAAGACGACAGCGACCCCAACTACGCCCGCATCGACCACTTCCGCCAGCCTCCGTCACCTCAGGCGTTGGCCAGCCGCACGCCCTCCCCTGCAGCAGCAGCAGCAGCAGCAGCAGCATCTGGACCTCACGTGGCCCAGGTCTCTGCTGAGGAGCTGGACGGTCTCTACGCCAAGGTCAACAAGCCCAGACCTCCTCATCTGCAGAATCAGCAGAATCAGCAAGCAAACAGCAGGTGAGTCAGAGGTGGGAGGAGCATCTCTGCTGCATCTCTCTCTTCATTTTATATCTTAAATACCTATAATAAGACTTTTCTTAGCACATTTTTATAGTCTTTGCACAATATGGCGTCAGAAACCATAAAACATCGAGCCACCACGTCTTTCAGTCTCCACACAGTCTCGAGTATATGAATATTCCCACACACTGAAGCTGAAAATGAAAAAAAAATTCCACATAAGGCTTAAAAAATCAAACACAAACAGTTAAAGGGAGAATTCTTAGCCACTTAACAACAGACTCACCTCATAAAATCTACATTTTTTGATTTTTTTTGACTGTAAAATCACATTTCTGTGCAGCTCACTCTCCCGCACCAAACTCCATAGAGAAAATCAACAATTTAAGCTCACGGCGACACAGGAGCTGCTGGTCTACCGCTGCCTCGTGTGGTCACTCTGTGTCACTGAAGTAAATCTGAACAAAGATTTTTCAATGCTGAAAATTCCTGATGAAACATTGGAGCTCACTGATGGAGGCAGTCGTGGATCGACAGCTCCCGTGTCCCTGGGATCTTAAATCGTTGGTTTTCTCAATGGGGTTTGGTGCAGGGAGTCAGCGCTTCAGTTCCGTGTCTGACAAAGAGTAAGTGTGGCAAACATGTTCTTCATATAACTTTCATATAAAGTAGACTTTCTTTTGATCCAAAATTAATAGTTTTTTTATGGTGTATTCACTCATAAAACTCTTATCAGAGCTCATGAATCGGGTCATAAAATGAGATTTTAATGCAAATGTATCATTTCCCACATGAAATAATTGAGGCCACATTAAAAACTTTTCCCCCCTCAATTTAAACTCTTAACAGAAATGACTATTGACTTGCAAATCAAACAAAAAAAAAAAAGTAAGCCCAAGACACCCAATCTAATCCAGAGAAAAGAGAGGATTCAGAGAGAGAGACGTGGAAATAGACAGATGGGAAATGGAAGGCGGTGGCAGATGGAGAGAGAGAGAGAGAGAGAGCGGGAAGAAACGAAGAGGAAGAGACGGAAAACACGCGAGAGAAGCCGAAGTAAACTCAGGAGTGGAGAAGTGACAGAGCAGAGGATGCAGACAAAAGAGGACGAGGGATAATTAGCCACAGTCTAGCAGCCTGTTAGACCACTTTAGCTCTCATCCACGAGTGGTGGCTACTTCATTAGCAGCCTCTCTCTCTCTCCCCCTCTCTCTCTCTCTCTCTCTCTCTCTCTGTCTCTCTGTCTCTCTCTCTCTCTCTCTCCTCACTGTGTCACTTGTCTGTTCTTTGCTCTTAATGGATATTAGATAGTCTTCAGCAGCATTAGCATGATGGACGAGGAGCCTTTGTTTGGCTTGTTCACTGTACGGAGGGGAGAGAGAATTAAAGGTGGAATAACATCATTAGTGCACGTTGTTTGGTTTCCGTGTGTTAGACGTCCGTATTAAAAGTATAAATGTACACGGTTACTGTAAGTGGATGTTTGCTGCTTTATCTCGCTGCTCACTCTCCCGCACCAAACTCCAGTGAAAAAAAACGTTAATTTATCTAAGTTTAAAGTATTTTCACGATGTAGTTGTCACTTTATCTCACATTTAAACCGCTTTTACTACAAGGAAACTCACGTTTGTAAACCACTCACTCTCCCGCACCAAAGTCCATAGCGATAAATAGCATCTTAAGCTCATGCGGACACAGGAGCTGCTGCTTCCTTTAGTACATTTGAGGCATTTAGGTGAGTCCAAACCAAGGAGATCAAATATATAAGTCACCAAATAGCACATTTGAACTTATTAATGGAGGCAGCAGTGGACGGACACCTCCTGTGTGCTGTGATGTCAAATCAATGTCACTTCTCTCTATGGAGTTTGGTGCAGGAGAGTGAGTGTTTTACAGACTTCAGTTTCCAGGCAGAAAAAAGCTTTTTAGCAGTGAGAAAAAGCAGCAAACATATTATTTTTATGAGCTAAGTCTTTAATGAAGTGGCTAAAATCAGCTTTGTGTCAGTACGTCATACATGCACTTTACAAAGACCTCACTTATCTCTTTAATGTGCTCCTTTAAAGCTGTTATAGCTGCAGAATTTGGCCGGTTTTATGCTCAGTGGTTGGTTTGCATGTCTTAGAGCTCAGCCCACCCGTACACACTCACAGAAGAACTCTAATCACCACGTTGTAAGTATTATGAGAGGTGGACGACCTCAGGTGTATTCCAGTCACACCCGCTCACTTCCCACATCTAAGACTGGCACATATTTGCACCTGCGGCTCAGAGGAAGTCACTCACACACTGGCAGTGTCTTGTGCGGCTGTTGAAACACCCACAGCCACTCGTGAGGTCAGACGCGCCCGCCCACCCCTCCCTCCTGGGCTTTTTCATTCACACAGACATGGTCAGAAACAGACGCACACCCAGACACCCGCATGTTGTACTGCCCAGCGTAACCTAGCAACAGCGCTGTGTGTGGTCCAGCGACTTTTACACCACTGCTCAAAAAATATTGGTCTAATCTCCCCTGCTGTATTTACAGTATATAGAAGTGTTCCCTCGCATTTTAAAGTACTTTTAATTTCCTGATATATAGATTTGAACCACTCAACAAAAAGCTCACCCAATGAAATGATCACCTATTAAGTTTAAAATGTCTTTGCAATGTGTTTGTTGCTTTATCTCGTTGTTAAAAAGCCTTTTCTGCAAGGAACTCTCCTGCACCAAACCCCATAGAGAAAATCAGCGTTTTTAGCTCACAGAGACATAGGAGCTGCTGGTCTACTGCTGCCTCGTGTGGTCACTTTGTGTCACTGAGTTAATGCAAACACAGGTTTTCAAACACAGAATTCACAAAATAACACGTTTGAATGTTTTAATGGAGGCAGCAGTGGCTAAATAACTCCTGTGTGCTGTGATGTAGAATCACCACTTTTCTCTATGGGGTTTGGTGTACAATGTTAGAGGGACATAAACTTGAGTTTCCAGTCAGAAAAAGCTGCTGAACAGTGAGGAAAAGAACTTTTACACGTTCTTAATAACTTGTAGACACGAGCAGGTGTAGATGTTGTTTTGTGAAGTGGCTAAAATCAATTTTTTCCTGGTGTTTTGTAAAGCTTCCATTATTGCCGCGGCGCGCCGGGAGCTTTGATTGTTTCCGAGGAAACACGGATCTGTTTCTTTCATCTTTTTTCATTACGCTGTTTTAATGACGCCGAGGAGGAAGTGAGTCCCACTCAGAGCTTATGAAAGATCTCTCGTGTTGTGCACATATTTTTTGAAGAGTAATTGTGCGTGACGTGCTTGCGTTTGCGTGGTTTCGTCAACTGAGACGCTGTCAACTGTGGACACTCTTGACTCAGTCTCCTTAATTTGCTGTTGGACATTTTCATTAGGCCTTCAATGGCAGGTGTGTGTCGTGATGGGCGTCACATTTGATTAGAGCCGCGCTCGAGGCCTGACCTGTGGAGAAAAAAAGGGTTAGCTATGCTTGTCAAATTTTATTAGCCTGAAGGCGCTCTTTGTAGCTGGAGCAAGTAACCGGGGGGGGGGTGGGAGATGAAAGACGAGTGAGGGGTGGAAAAAAGAGAAAGCAAGGCCAAAGTGGAGAGATTTAAAGACTTGTGAGAGGTGTGTTTGTAAAAAAACTGTGTCACTGTGCAGAGGAAAGATGAAAGTGAGCCAATGACAAATCAGTGAACATGCTCCTGCATTTTGACCACAGTTCAAACACGATACATCGTTGCCACGGTGAAGAAACTTCTCTGGTCGTCAGGACGTCAGGACGTTGCCTGAGAAAGAGCTCAGAGACGACGGGCCACTCTTAAGTCACTGAAAACTGAGACTTTTTTTTGGATGGATGTGAGAAATGGTGTTTTTGTACAGTGGCCCTGGAGGGCCAAACATTACAACATTTAAGAAAACACAGCATTTCAAAAACGCCAACACATTACAAAAATGCTCAAACACTAAGAAAACAATAAAACAATAAAACACTAAGAAAACGCTCAAACATTACAAAAACACTAAGAAAACGGTTACACAATAAGAAAGTGCTAAAATGTGACAAAAACGCTAAAACACTAAAGAAACGCTAACACATTACAAAAAACGCTAAAACACTAAGGAAAAGCTACCACGTTACAAAAATGCTAAAACGCTATGAAAACAATAAAACACTAAGAACACGCTCAAACATTACAAAAGTGCTAAAACACTAAGAAAACAATGAAACACTAAGAAAACGCTAACACATTACAAAAACATTAAGAAAACGGTTAATAAGAAAGTGCTAAAATGTGACAAAAACGCTGAACCACTAAGAAAATGCTCAAACATTACAAAAACGCTAATTAAGATTAATCTCCAACATTTAGTTTGTGTTTTTGTGTCACATTTAAAATGACGCCGTGCTATGACGACTCCGCACACGTTGAGGAGGGTCTATGAAGTCATGGCGTAGGGTGGAGCCGAGCCGTGCTCCGTCTGCACAGTGGTAAAAGCTCCATATGTTGATATCAGATCCTGACGCTGAGCTTCTGCAGCAGGAAAGCAAACGTTGACCGTTGACTTGAATGTGTGCTTCCAACACAGCAGGCGGCCGCTGAAGTCAAACCTGCCTTACTGGTTCTTTTTTTGTGTTTAAATAAAAATCTCCACCAAAACCAGCCTGAGGCGGCGGCGGCGATGGCGGCGACGGCGGCGGCACACGCTTCCTAATTAGTCCGCTCTGAAAGTGTCTCACACCACAGGATAGCGGCGTTCTCTTTCATGTGACGCTTAGTTTTGTTCTCACTCCAGTTCCCTCTGTCACTCTTTTCCAAGTTGTTCACTTCTGGCTCTGCTCTCATTCTGTCGCCTGACGCGTCTTTCATTTCCTGCTCCGCTGTCTCATCTCGTCCTCCAGCGTGGCGGCGGCGGCGGCGGCGGCGCACACTCTGAAATATGATACATGAAGGAATAAGTCGTCCGACTTAAGTGGTATCAACTGCTGTGGTTGAAGCTAATATGGCAAAACAAGCCTTTATTGATTTATTGATGGTTTGAGTCCGCGGGCGCTCGCTCTGAACTTGTTAGACCTCCATACATCACGCTTCTCTAAGGAAAATCAATGTCTGCGTCAACGTATTTATATTTTACGACGGTTAAACCTACACGTGAGCTTTCTCTGTGTCCATATTTGATTAAATCTGAGAAAGGACTGATCATCTCATTTATAGAGGAACATACAAAATATCAAAGGACTTCACACGATGTTCATTAAGCCATAAATGTCTCTTGTCTCCACCCTCAGAATTTCAGACTTGTTTATTTTACCTGTCTAATCTCAAAATTCTCTGAATGCTGAGTTTAATCTCAGAGTTTTTCCTCAAAGTTAGAAATTCTGGCTTTAGTTTCCGATTTTTGACTTTAATGCCACAATTGTGACATTTTTTCTTAATCGCAAAATTCTCTGAATTCTAACTTTAATCAAAAAATCTGTGAATTCTGACTTTTACTGAGAAGTCAGACTTACATTTCAGAATTCTAATTTTGTTTTCTTAAACTAAAATGATCTGAATTCTAACGTCTGACCTTCTTTTCCCAGAAATCTGACTTTAATCTCAAATTTCTCTGATTTCTGACTTTAATCTCAGAATTCTGCATTTTTCTTAATTCTCCGAATCCTGACTTTTTCCCTCAGAATCCCATCTGTGATTTTTTTTCCAGAAATCTGATTTTAATCTCAAAATCCTCAGATTTCTGACTTTAATCTCAGAATTCTCACTTTAATCCCAAAATGATCATCTTTTTGATTTAAATTTCATAATTCTGACTTTTTTTTCATGTAATCATTCTGACTTTAATCTCAGAATTCTGATGTGTTTTATTCATTTCTGTATTTTAAAATAAACCCAAACTTGCTCGTAATCCCCCTCCTCCTCTTGGGTGAGATTGAGCCTGCGTCTTCAGCGTTCATATGCTGATGTTTGTCGTTGTCAGTGATGGAGGCCGCGGCGTAATGAGATAATTACAGTGTTGTTTCATTTGGAGAGCGACGCGCGTGCGCTCAATCAAAATGGCAGCTCTAATTACGGGCCCTGGGATTGGCTAATGGCTAAACACACACACACACACACACACACACACACACACACACACACACACAGGCAGAGGCCAAGTAAGTAAGTAAGTAATAAAAAAAAAAAGAGAAAGTAACAAGAGAATAAATAAATAATACATGAGATTAAGTGTGATTAGTTTAACAGCATGGCCGTCTGCAGGACGCAGGGATTGCTATTGATTAGTTCCACAGTGAAACCTGTCGTTAAACTCAAGACGCAACAATTAGCCGGCGTGTGTGCGTGTGCGCGTGTGTGTGTGTGCGTGTGCGCGTGTGTGTGTGTGTGTGTGTGCGTGTGCGCGTGTGTGTGTGTGTGCGTGCGTGCGACTCAGCTCTTTTGTATTGAGAAAGCTGCATCAAACGCACTCCACTAGGAAAAATTGGTAAATGAACTTTGTAAACTCCTGCACTTTTAGCTTATAAAACTGTATTATAGCCACTTAACAAACTACTACCTTGATAAAATCTATTCCTGTTTAAGTCTACGATATCTTAAGAACATATTTGCCACCTTTTCTCAACATTAGACGCCATTGTTTTGTCTGGAAACTGAATTTCACTCTCCCACACCAAACCCCATAGAGAAAATCAGCGTTTTTAGCTCACGGGGACACAGGGGCTGCTGGTCTACTGCTGCCTCGTGTGGTCACTTTGTGTCACTGAGGTCAATCTGAACCAAGAATTTCAAACACAGAATTTTACAAAATAACACATTTAAACTTACTCAACAAGGGAAAAGGTGGATCAACGACTCCTGTGAGCTGTGATGTAAAATCGCTGATTTTCTCTATGGGGTTTGGTGTGGGAGAGTGAGTGGATCACAGAGTGACACAAACTTGAGTTTACAGTCACATACACAGTGATTGTCGACTTAAGCAAGTACAGATTTTACACGGTGAGCTTTCTATGTGGTTAAAAAGTCTCACACACGTTTTTCTAATTAAAGACAGAGTCACAGGAGAGACTTAAACTATCTACTGTTTGTTCTTCACTAATGAACTTCCTGTGTTTAATAACGGCAGCGCTGGACAACACTCACCCTTTTGTCCAGTGTTTTTGTGTTTTACAGTCACAGAGGAGGTGTAAAAAAGAAAAAGAAAAATAGTGATACAGACAATCACAGGCAAAACAGAAGAAGTAAATGGACTCGTTTTATGGAAATTATCACTGATTCTCCCAAAAAAGTGTCAGCAAATGTTGTAATGTCACAAAAAAACAACTTCCAATGCTTAAATTATTATGAAAACATGTTTCTAAGGAACATTTTTAAGTTTTTAATAAAAAAACAACAACGATCTGTTTTTTTTGTTTTTTTGTGGTTTGGGGGAAACACAGATGAACATTTTTTCTAACCATTTTCTCACATAAACTAGCAAATATCTTGGATTTTATTTTGAAAATCTCTCTCTCTCTCTCTCTCTCTCTGCCTCTTGCAGCGATCAGCATTTCCAGGGCGTGCGTCAGGATTACCCGCGGTCTCGAGCCGCTCCCGTCTACGAGGACCTCGACGCAGCGCGGCGCCGGCTCCTGGAGAACGACCCGAACCGGGTGAGTGTTGTCATGGACAGACCACTTTACCGAGAATAAACCCGGGACAAGGACGATTTTAGCAACGCAACAAAAGACTCGTCCAATAAAATCCATGTCTGCTTAATTCTACGATGTCTTAAGAACATGCTCATGTCTTTATTTCAATGTTAGACAGACTTTTCCAACAGGAAACTAACGTTTGTAAAGCGCTCACTCTCCCACACCAAAGCCCATAGAGAAAATCAGCGATTTTAACATCACAGCACAGGAGACGTTGATCCACCGCTGCCTCCATCACAATCATCCATCACTAAATTCAAACGTGTTATTTTGTAAAATTCGGCGTTTGAACGCCTCCATTCAGATTAACGTCAGTGACGCAAAGTGACCACACGGGGCAGCAGCGGACCAGCAGCTCCTGTGTCCCCGTGAGCTAAAATTGCTGATTTTCTCTATGGGGTTTGGTGTGGGAGAGTGTTTCGGTGATTTAAACTTCAGTTTCTTGTTAGAAAAAGATGTTTAACCACGAGAGAAAGACGTGAACAGACAGACAGATTTCATGAGACGAGTCTTGTATTAAGTGTGTGTGTGTGTGTGTGAGTGAGTGTGTGTGTGTGTGTGTGTGTTGTTCTTGGGCTATTTTCAGCTCTCTTGTTAACATTTGGAGTTGCCGTGTGCCACCGAGGCGGCGCCTGCTCTCCTCCTCATTTAGTTTATGGAGAGATCTATTAGACTGGTGACATTTCAACACACACACACACACACACACACACACACGTTCATCTCCTCTCCTGTGTGACAGTGTGGTCCACTCGACCTTCTTGTCTTGTTTTGGGTGTGACGCGCTCTCACTGTAGTTGCCTCCTGTCGCTCGGCTGCGCTGCTAAATGCCCCTGAACTCTGTATCGATCCAGCCTGAGGAATCGTTTCATTTAGCGCCGCACACTCCTGAACCCTCGGCTCACGTGATCACCCTCGTGGAAATCGATAGCCACTTACCAGCCATTTTCAAATGGGATGCAGAAAATCACATTTTGATCCAGAATCAGAATCTGGCCGAGTCCTTTCCTTTGTTGTCGTCTCTGAGAAACCCCGTCTTCATCAGAGACTCGTCCACGTGTCGGTGCCACTCACACACTCTGCTGCGAGAGCGAGGGACAACCTCTGATCTCAGGTTATTATTCCTGAAGAAGAAGAAGAAGAAAGGAAAGAAGATGATGATGATGTGGCATCGCTCCGTAAAACCCTAACCCGGCAGAGGCTTTGTCTCCCGGGGAGACTGATAATGAAACGCCACATTCACACTCACACTTGTAAGAATAGAAACTGAAAGAAAATGATGCAGGAAGTTGTGAAAAAAACCCAAAAACCTCTTTCCTCTGTCCATGTCTTTCATGTTTAAGTGTCATAACGTTGCAAAGTAATGCTTAAAAGTGGCATTTTTCTCACTTGCAGTGAAGAGCGTTGTGTTTGAAGGAAGTCTGGAGTGGCAGAGAAGTGTGTGACGGTGGGATTAGCTCAGGGATTAGGTCTGAGCCCCTTCTTGTTTGCACTGGTGCTCGTGGAGTTTTTTCGGGACTAATAAACTCCGCCTCAGTTTTGGTTTTAACAGAAAAATAAAGTTAAATAGTTAAATAATTCAATTCAACAATCACCATTTAAAAATGTGTGAGTTTTAACATGTTTCGCCTTTATTTTAGCTGCGAGGAAAGTTGTTAAGAATAAAGGACGAACAACACACACGCACGCACACACACACACACACACACACACATACACACACACACACACACACACACACTGTAACTGTGTAGGGGGTTGAAAACCAGAAAGAATAAGCAGAGACATGAATAGATGTCCTGACCACAGTCAGACTTTTATTTATGTTAAGCCTCATGTTACCCACAATCCTCACACACACACATTTAAATCCACTGTTCTTTAATTCATGAAAAATGATAAATAAAATAATTGAATACATTAAAAAAAAACTCATTCACACCACGGCCGTTGTGTTGCATGTACAGATTTTATTCTGAGACTGAACAAAATAAAACATTCAATTAGTTTATTTCCCAAAATCAGATTGAAAGGACATTTGGAGGTGGTTTGAAATGCAATAAAAATCACATTTCTACAGGTTTCAAATCGTCTCCTGACGCAACACATGGCAGCGCAGGCTTCCCACGGTCCTTGAAATCCTTGGAATTTGCCCTAAATGGATGCGGGTCATTGAAAGTGCTTGAATTGTGTGCAAGAAAGAAGTGAAGTTGGTATTTAGGTAAATGTCTCCTGACGCTGATGTGAGGGGATTGGTCCTGGAAAATCTAATAAAAGTCCTTGAATTTGATGGAATTGGTCCTGGAAAGTTCAAGAAAAGTACTTGAATTTAATGGAATTGGTCCTGGAAAGTTCAAGAAAAGTACTTGAATTTAATGGAATTGGTCCTGGAAGGTTCAAGAAAAGTACTTGAATTTAATGGAATTGGTCCTGGAAAGTTCAAGAAAAGTACTTGAATTTAATGGAATTGGTCCTGGAAAGTTCAAGAAAAGTACTTGAATTTAATGGAATTGGTCCTGGAAGGTTCAAGAAAAGTACTTGAATTTAATGGAATTGGTCCTGGAAAGTTCAAGAAAAGTACTTGAATTGTATGGAATTGGTCCTGGAAGGTTCAAGAAAAGTACTTGAATTTAATGGAATTGGTCCTGGAAAGTTCAAGAAAAGTACTTGAATTTGATGGAATTCGTCCTGGAAAAGTCCAAGAAATTCTTCCCCGCGTGTCACAAATGTGTTGACATGAACGTCGTTACCATGGCAACACATGCACACAGCGGACGTGGGTTCACGTGTGGACACTCATGGTTCTGCTGCACTCTGACATCATGTTTCTCTCTCTGTCTGCTCGTCTTTTTCATTCACCAGTCTCCTCTCTGTGTGTGAGTGTGTGTGTGTGTGTGTGTGTGTGTGCGCGTGTGCGTGTGTGCGCGTGTGCGTGTGTGTGTGTGTGTGTGTCTGAGTGTGTGTGAGTACAGAGTAAATGCAGAGCACTTGAGCTCAAACACTTGGGCCTTGTACGATCATCCTTTTAGCCGTTTTCTGCAGCCTTGAATGGTTGAAAGGGTTTTCTCGCAGCTCTGGCCGCGAGGCCGCGACCGTCCCTCTGTCTCTGTGAGTGTCTCACAGAGACAGAGACAGAGGGACGAGACGAGTGCCTATTATTTTAATTATTAGACGCTTATTTCGATACCTGTTTATGTCTCTGAGTGTGTGTGTGTGTGTGTGTGTGCGGGGAGAATCATTGAAGTGACTGTCTGCTGCTCCCGTGTCTCTGTCTGTCTATCTGTCTTTAGTTTGACCCGTCCCCCATGTCCCCCATGTTCCCTGTCTGTGTATAGGTCACACTTGTCCCTCTGTATGCTAATGATAGGCTCTCTGTCGTGTCTTGATGGCCAATTAAGATTCTTGACGACCGCTTTCTTTTTATGGAAGACTTTGTTCTGTGAGGCTCAGCTTTGGAAACACGTCCACATGAACCAGGGACCTGGTGTTGGTGTGACAGAGTCTGTGAGTCCACACGTCCACAGACTTTTGTGTTGTTTTGTGAGAAGACTTTGTCAAGAATAGACCTGAGGACAATTTTAGTGACTCGACAAAACACTCCCCCACTAACATGCATATCTTAAGACTTTATTTCACACACTTTTCCAACAGGAAACTGGAGTCTGTAAACCGCTCACTCTCCCACACCAAACCCCATAGAGAAAACTGTCGATTTTACGTCCCAGCTTAGAGGGGACGCTGATCCACTCGTGCCTCCATCGGCAAGTTAAAATGTGTTGTTTAGTGTGTTTTTTCCCCTCTTCCTGCGTTTCTGGTAAATCTTAGTGATGATAACTCAACAAACGAGGCAGTGGTTGATCAGCAGCTCCTGTGTCCCTGCGATCTAAAATCGCTCATTTTCTCTATGGACTTTGGTTTACGTGATTGAGCGGTTAAAAAAACGACAGTTTTCAGTAGGAAAAGCTTGTCTAAAAGTGTGGGACGCATTCTTGTTGTGATAACACAGATACTGCATTATTTGCATTTATTTACATTTGCCCCCTAGTGGTTTGATTTGGACATCTCACCTTCTTACCTACGTCCACGTCCTGTGCCGCAGCCTCGCATCAGTGCCTCCGGTGCGTGTCGTGACATGTTTATTGTGAGGTAACTCAACTGTATGTGCATCACTGCTGACCACACACAGCACGGGCCAGCATAACAATGACACACACACACACACACACACACACTGGTCTGATCCTCAACTCATTACCCTGTGAATCGTAAACAACACTGGCAGCACATGTGACACACAAATGAACACAGAAGTCACCCACACACAGACACACACTCGCAAGTCCAGATACGAGTCGTCATCCGTCGCACAGCTGTTTTTTGTATTTCGCTCTAATGTCGCGTGTGTGGACATCCATCACCTTGATGATATTTTAATGTCACATCCTCGGGCTGTCTCAATCTCTCGCCGCGCGCTCTCCCTCCCTCTCTCCCTCCCTCCCACACGTCGGCCATCACTTCATAAATAAACCCCCACATCATTAAGTAAACACGCAGCAGCCTGTCACTGTGATAGATGGCCTACACACACACACACACACACACACACACACACAGAGCTTCATGCCCAGAGGCAAAAGCCCTGGACGGTTTTGTGCCCACAGTCTTAATGAATGAAAACTCACGCACACACACACACACACAAACACATCAGTGTCTGTAAAAGTTAGTGTTTACAAATGTGGATTTGATGATGATGCTGTTACTGATCCTGGTCAGATATACTGATATTTATAGATACTTTGATATTTGACTATATTTTGGTGGTTGGTGACGTAGCTTATTTGATAACACTACTTATTGATTTATACGTCTCTCTCTTTAAACTGCCACCAGAGGGCAGACTCTCCCGATTTAACCGATAAATGATGAGTCATGCTCCCTTGTTTACACTGACTCTACACTGTAGCGGCTACGTGTCCAAACGTGTCTCTCAAATCATTGTTATGTCCTTAAACGTGATGCTAACGGTGTTTTGAGTAAATAGCTACACTTTCAACCAGAATTGTTACCTTTAATGAAGTTTTTCGGAGGCGGGAGGCTGCGTAGACGACGCTGCGCTTCTGTGAGCAGTCACAGATATGTTAGCTTTGCTAATTTTGTGTTTGCTAGCGTTACCCCGTTCTCGCCACATTTTCGCATAATTTATCAAAAAGAGGTTGTTGTTTTTTTTCAAGTGTTTGTCCACCACAGTGACTAGAGAGCACGTAAACGTCATCATCATCCATCAGAACAGTTAGGAAGTGTATAATGCTTGCAATCTGTGCTAGTGTTTTCTGGTGGTGTACCACAGGGCTCTGTGTTGGGTCCCATTGTGTTTTCTTTCTACACGCTGCCTTGCTTTGCTAATGTTGTGCAAATGTATCTGTCCCTTAAATTGGGGGAAATTAGGGACTCTCTCCAGCACTAAACTTCACCGTTGGTCAAGAACTTTGGTGCTGATTAGTGAGGAACTCCCACCAGTTTCATACCAGTGCTCGATTCCTGTCGCTGGCAACAGTCCGTGATGTCTGAGAAAGAAACACAAGAACACAACACGTGTTTTAATCCAGCAATAAGGAGGTTCTTGTCAGTTCCTGATACCCGTCCCTGTTTGATGCAGGATACTGATGTCAGATTTGGTTAACTGGTGAGATTAGCTGCCGCTAACGTGTCCCAGTCACTGACCTGGACACTGTCCGTCCACTGAGCACAGGTGTAATGGATGTGCTGGCACGCCCGTCCCGCTGTATACCTGCTGTTTGGGACGCTGCCACAAAACAGTGTAGCCCGGCGAGCGGAAAGCTGCTTACAAAGACGAAGAGGGAGGGAGGGAGGGAGAGGGAGGGAGGGAGGGAGGGAGGGAGAACGGTAGAGCGTATTTGTTTATGAGAAAGAGAGGACAAAAGACAGAGAACATGACAAAGCAGCAGAGCGGCTTCAAAGCAAACATGACATGAAGGAGCCCGGAGGGGGGGAGATCTAACAAGGAGAGTCTGTACTGGCATGAGGAGGAGACACGAGGAGACAAGGAGCTGACAGAGGGAGGAAGAGAGTGTTAAATATTACTGCAACTAATTTACATTTAATACGTTAAAGCAACATATGAATTGTCCTTATAAGTTAGCACCAAAACACCATGTGTCAAGCTGCAATGAATGATTCCGTTCATCATAGATTCATCGGTCCATTATTTCCTGAATGAATCGAGTCCATTTTTGATCTGTAAGTGTTTTCCTCCAGAAACTGGTTTTCATTGTTGAGAAAAACACTCCAACCTATGAATCCATGATCAAAACAGTTTGTAATGAGTACATTTGACACTTTAATCTATGATTTTAGTCAAACAAAGCATTTAACTTCATGATTATTACAATCTGGTGATAAATCCAGTATCTAATTAGTGTATTTTATTCATTAGAATGAACTAGAAGACTCGACAATCAGATGTTAAACTCACGTTGGTGCAGCTGTGGAGGCCTGTGCTGATTAAAGGCCGCCCGTTGGACCAGGTTCAGCACTATTCTGGAGGCCCCGGCCACAAACTAGTGTTTGGATCGCACAGCCCAGAATAATCCCGAAACAAGCTACTGTTTCCCAGCAAGGCAAAATGACAGAGGAGGAATAAGTCAAACATACAGTATGTCAACGTCGGCTTTAAGGTGATGATTATAGAAATGAAGATGGTTCCATTCAGTCCAAAAATCAGCTGCTGGAGCTCATTCCAGCAGCGAGCTGAGATAATTCCATGTTTTGCAT
The DNA here is from genome assembly GCF_958295425.1 of Solea solea. Lineage (NCBI taxonomy): Eukaryota > Metazoa > Chordata > Actinopteri > Pleuronectiformes > Soleidae > Solea > Solea solea. The sequence continues at coordinate 1,900,531 of NC_081135.1, read as the reverse complement.
TGCAAATTTAATTGAATTATGCACTAATACCTTTATTTGTTCCAGAATTGTGCGTCGTCGGGCTTCATGAATATTCCGAAAATAAATTGCTTTCCAAACAAAGACGGGGGGGAAAAAAAATCACCTCAAACCATTTCTGTATTTGTTTGCCACCGGAAACATTTTGTTTCCACATCGCTGGCGAGCAGGAAAGTGGAGGTAATCATTTGATAGGATCACAGCACAAGCTTTTTATCAGCCCTGAAAGTGGGTAATAGTTTGCGATAGGGACTTGGTTGCCGCGTGAACGTCGGCACTTCTCCAGCCACCTGTGGCCTAATCTCCTCGCCTGTGTCGACGTATGCTCTCCAACAAACAACTTCACAGCCGGAGATGATGGAGCCAAGTGTTTTGGTGTGGAGTGTTTGAAGAACCAGATGATCCACGTCACTGAGATTCAGATCTTCTGGGCCAAGAACGTTGGGCAGCAGGTTGGCGTCAGGTTTACCTCCTTCCACGTCTTTTCAGATGTTGATTCTGGACGTCTTTGTTTTCTGCTTAGCTTTTTGTTGAATCATATTTATCACCGACTCTGTTTGGTGAAGCCTTTGGTGAACGCTCTGGACGCTTGTCATGACACTCTGAATGTCTGTCGTGACGCTCTGGACGCTTGACGTGACGCTCTGAATGTCTGTCCTGACGCTCTGGACGTTTGTCGTGACGCTCTGAATGTCTGTCCTGATGCTCTGGACGTTTGTCGTGACGCTCTGAATGTCTGTCCTGACGCTCTGGACGTTTGTCGTGACGCTCTGAATGTCTGTCCTGATGCTCTGGACGCTTGACGTGACGCTCTGAAAGTCTGTCCTGACGCTCTGGACGTTTGTCGTGACACTCTGAATGTCTGTCGTGACGCTCTGGACGTTTGTCGTGACGCTCTGAATGTCTGTCCTGACGCTCTGGACGTTTGACACGACGCTCTGAATGTCTGTCCTGATGCTCTGGACGCTTGACGTGACGCTCTGAAAGTCTGTCCTGACGCTCTGGACGTTTGTCGTGACACTCTGAATGTCTGTCGTGACGCTCTGGACGTTTGTCGTGACACTCTGAATGTCTGTCGTGACGCTCTGGACGTTTGTCGTGACGCTCTGAATGTCTGTCCTGACGCTCTGGACGTTTGACACGACGCTCTGAATGTCTGTCCTGACGCTCTGGACGTTTGCCGCGGCGCTCTGAATGTCTGTCCTGATGCTCTGGACGCTTGACGTGACGCTCTGAAAGTCTGTCCTGACGCTCTGGACGTTTGTCGTGACACTCTGAATGTCTGTCCTGACGCTCTGGACGTTTGTCGTGACGCTCTGAATGTCTGTCCTGATGCTCTGGACGCTTGACGTGACGCTCTGAAAGTCTGTCCTGACGCTCTGGACGTTTGTCGTGACACTCTGAATGTCTGTCCTAACGCTCTGGACGTTTGTCGCGACGCTCTGAATGTCTGTCCTGACGCTCTGGACGTTTGTCACGACGCTCTGAATGTCTGTCCTGACGCTTGTCGCGACGCTCTGGACATTGGTTTGGACGGTCTGGGCGTTGGACATAAAATGAAAATGAACCCAGACGGCGTCAGGGTTAACTCAGTGACTCAGATTCAGGCCACACTCACACGGGAGACGAAGACGAGAGCCAACATCTCATTTGATCAAGAGTCTTCACACACACACGTGACGCTCGGCACCTTCCCTCCGTCTTCACTGTTCACAAAGTCACGATGAGTGATTCCATCCACGGACTCCTTTCTGTCCTTGATTCTGCAGCTCATCCCTGAGGCTCCACACTTTCCTCTCGCCTTTGTTTTAAAGTCACTTCATTTCAATGCCGAGCAGCAGCTGGGTGAGGATCTTTCATTTCCCCTCCCTTCTCTCCCTCCTTCCCATCTGGGTCGACGCGGGCCTACAGGGACTTATTTGGTGTCTGTCTTTATCCCCACAGCTCGTCTCTGGCCTACGGGCAAACTGCGGAGTGTGATCTGTCTGTAAGTTGATAAAAATCTCCCATTCTCCTCCTCACTCGCGGCCGCTCACACTTCAAAGCACGTCGACGCTCTGTGTTTAGGTTTAAGAAGTGAGGGTTCAGAACATGTGCAGGTACCGCTCTCTCTCTCTCTCTGTCTTCCTGTTGAGGTCACACTTAATCAAATGAGCTGGACATATTTCTGTATGGTTTTCACCTCATATGAAGAGCTTTATGCTCCATAAATAACTTCATCATCAAAGCCTGTGACAAGGAAAAGCAACAGGAGCTAAATCAAGGCACGGTTTTCTCTGCAAGATGTGGGATTTCAGCAGGCGGAGGACGTGAAGACAGTGTGTTACTGTCTGTTACTGTTAGTCATTATATGTAAGCTGCGTCCACACTGCTCTGTTTTTAGTTTATAAAAAAAAGTTTGGAGGCTGTTTTTGATACTGGGCGGGCAAAAGTGATGATGACGTTTGAAAACAATGAAGTAGGCTGTGTCCACACAACTGTTTTCACTTCAAAAAAGTCACAATTCTGGTCCAGATATGCCTGCTGTCCCATCCACACTTAAAACGTGGTTGGCTGTTTTCTGAAAGAGGATGGGCAGAAATGATGCTGACGTGTCCACATTACACTGTTTTCATTTGAAAGTGTGAAAATTCTGGTCTGCCATCCACTTTAAGAGCACCAAAAACATAGAAGTTAGAAAACGCTTTTAGTCCGACAATTTAAAGGCTGTATTTGAGACTGGACAGGCAGAAGATTCAAAGATGTTTGAAAACAATGAAATCGTATAAATTCTTGTCCAAATACGCCTGCCTTCCACACTCACCCCAGCGTTTTCTCAAAATTGAGAATATTTAGTGGCTGCTTTTGAGACTGAACAGGCATAAATGATTATGTTTGAAAACAATGGAGTAGGCTCTGTCCACGCTATACTGTTTTCATTTGAAAACGCAAAAAAATTCTAGTCCAGATACGCCTGTCGTCCTGTCCACACTTGGGCTAGTGTTTTAGAAAAACAAAAACATGGAGAGGTTTGAAAATGCTGAAAGTCCCGTTCTTGTTTGAAAACTTGGAGACTGCATTTTTTTTTCTGGACAGGCATAAGTGAGAATAAGTGAGTGGACTGACCCCCTCCCTACATGCACTTAACCTCACAGTGACGGCGTTCTGGCCCGGTGAACATCAAAGCATGTGAAGGTCAAACCTCACGACGTTTTCAGCGGGAGTTTGGATTTAGTCATCGAAGCGTCTGTCAACAGTCGTGATGTTTGCACTCACACACACGTCAAAATCTGAGACTGGAACGAGGCGAAGAGCGAGAAGAGTGGACAGACGTGTGTGTGTGTGTGTGTGTGTGGAAGGTCCTAACATGGAGGCAGCTTCCTGCTTTAATCACAGATAGACGTGCATTGTGGAGGCCGTCGTGACCGTGTTTGGATGTTATTTCAGAGAACAGTGGGGAGGCAAACACAGCCACAGAGGAACAGGGACGCGGCCCCACTGTTAATAAACAACACCCCGGGACACTGACACAGCCACACACACACACATGGAACATGTTTGGGATCCATGTGGAGACTGATGTTGTGACTAAATACACACACGTGTAGGTCAACCACAATTTTCCACATGATAAACAAGTCAAATGTTTTTTGATACCAGTTATTTTTTTTAGAATGGATTCATCGTTTGGTTCAGAAAATGTCAGAAAACGTTGATCAGAACTGGAAATGATGATGTTCTCACATACAAACCAAAGAAAATGTCTACAAACCACTAGAAAAACGCTAATACACTACAAAAAAACACTAAAACGCTTACACATTACAGCAAACGCTAAAACACTATAAAAAAACTACAAAAAATGTTATAACATTACAACAAACGCTAATACCCTACAAAAACACTAGAAAAACGCTTACACATTACAACAAATGCTAAAACACTATAAAAAACACTACAAAAAACCTACACAAAATTCTATAACATTACAACAGACACTAATACACTACAAAAAAACACTAGAAAAACGCTTAAACATTACAACAAACTCTAAAACACTATAAAAAACACTACAGAAAATGCTGAAACCTTACAACAAACGCTAATAAACTACAAAAAACACTAGAAAAACGCTAATACAATACAAAAAACACTAGAAAAACGCTGAAACACAACAAATGCTAAAACCCTATAAAAACTACAAAAAACACTACAAAAATTCTAAAAAATTACAAACCGTAATGCACTACAAAAAACAATAAAACATTACAACGAACGCTAAAACACTATAAAAAACACTACAAAAAATTCTAAAACATTACAAAAAATGCTAATACACTACAAAAAACACTATAAAAACACTAAAACATTACAACAAACGCTAAAACACTATAAAAACACAAAAATTGCTAAAACATTACAAAAACGCTATTACACTACAAAAAACACTAGAAAAATGCTAAAACATTACAAAAAACGCTATTACACTACAAAAATCACTAGAAAAACGCTTTAACATTACAAAAACACTAAAAGACTACAGAAAAAACTATATAAATGCTTAAACATTACAAAAATGTTTGTATCGATCAAGGTCGTGAAGTTCTCTAATCCCAACACTCACACTTTAACAAAATGTTGAGTGGAAATGGTTTTACTTTATCCTCTTCATTGTGAGTGATTTACACGTCTGATTTATTTGGACTTTGTGTTTGCTGAAGTTTTTGTTTTTATCGCAGCACAACAAATGCTAAAACCCTATAAAAACTACAAAAAACACTACAAAAATTCTAAAAAATTACAAACCGTAATGCACTACAAAAAACAATAAAACATTACAACGAACGCTAAAACACTATAAAAAACACTACAAAAAATTCTAAAACATTACAAAAAATGCTAATACACTACAAAAAACACTATAAAAACACTAAAACATTACAACAAACGCTAAAACACTATAAAAACACAAAAATTGCTAAAACATTACAAAAACGCTATTACACTACAAAAAACACTAGAAAAATGCTAAAACATTACAAAAAACGCTATTACACTACAAAAATCACTAGAAAAACGCTTTAACATTACAAAAACACTAAAAGACTACAGAAAAAACTATATAAATGCTTAAACATTACAAAAATGTTTGTATCGATCAAGGTCGTGAAGTTCTCTAATCCCAACACTCACACTTTAACAAAATGTTGAGTGGAAATGGTTTTACTTTATCCTCTTCATTGTGAGTGATTTACACGTCTGATTTATTTGGACTTTGTGTTTGCTGAAGTTTTTGTTTTTATCGCAGCAGATAACGTTGTCGTCCACGGGGAGCCTTTCACTAAATGTCGTGCAGTTTCATGACACCTGTTAATGTCACACACACACACACACACAGTTAAGGACTAAACGCACATGTAAATGTACAAAGGTCAAGAGTTGAGGCCTAAATAAACACTAACAATGAGGACAATTACCAGCAGATTGGCCTATTACCAAAATAGACTGCATTCCAGTCTGAGTGTGTGTAACCTTTGGTCTCCGCGCGTGTGTATATGTGTGTGTGCGTGTGTGTGTGTGCGCGCCATCTGCTGCTAACGAGCTCAGACTGAGCAGAGTCCAGGTGTGGGAGTGTTTAGTGTGCACTGGGGGGGCGAGTGAGCCTCCTGTCGCACACACTGTACGGCATAATCACGACATGGGATTTGATGAGTGCAGACGGAAGTTTTTAGTTGCTTATTCAGTCGGTAACCATGGCGACAGGCCATATTCAAGAGCACGTTACACATCAGGACGATAGAGAGACGATATAAAGGCAACACTTGTATCCAGTGATTGAAAATATTGACTTTTAAACAATACTCGTCCTCAGTTAGTGTTGGACGTGATGCTCTCAGTGTTTCAGGCTCTGTCTGTGAAAGAATACGACACAGCGACGTTGTTCTGTGGAGTCTGCTTCACACTCGCTCGCACAATGCTCCTACGACGTGATGAGCAACTGAAATCACATATTTTTAGACTGCCGTACCTTATCAACATGTTTGCCACTCTTTCAGTCGTTTTTTTGACAGGAAGTTGGAGTTTGTAAACCACTCACTCTGCCACACCAAACCCCATAGAGAAAATCAGTGATTTTAGCTCACACGGACACAGGTCTACTGCTCTACTGCTGCCTCGTGTGGTCAGTTTGTGTCACCACAGTTAATCTGAACAAAGGATTTCAAACACAGTATTTTACAGAATAACACATTTGAAGTTAGTGATGGAGGAAAAGGTGGATCAACAACTCCTGTGTGCTGTGATGTTCAATCGTTGCTTTTCTCTATGGGGTTTGGTGTGGCAGCGTGAGTGAGACTATTGTTTTTGTATAGGCACAGTGATAAAAAGTGTTCAGTGATGCAGTAAAAATGATAAAAAATGGAATAATTTCTGACACTTGCTGTGTTTAGTGAGTCAAAGTCTCCTTTTTTTAGCACGGGCTGGTTAAAGAGATCTGGGTTCCGCCTCATTGTGCCAGGGCGTCGTGGGGTGAGGCTGCCAACAGGGGGTGCCAGACAGAGGCTCCACGCTGCGACTCGTGCTTAATTAGCATCCAGGAGGGCGGTGGAGAGGAGGAATAAATGGCCGTACAGCAGGATAATTATGCCGTTTTGAAAGGAGACGGCGGAGGAAATCGGGAGTATCCGAGTCCCGGGATGAAAGCGCCGCTCGGGCATTGTGTCAAAGCACTTGGACGATCGTTTTCGGGCTCATTGTATACACGAGCGTCGCAGACTTTTATTTCCCGAGCTCCGGCGAACACTTGCTGATGAATGCGACAGCTGTGCTCGCTGGAGCTGATTGGTGTGTTGTGTTCCAGTGCTTATCGTCTGGCACTGTCAACGCGGCGCTTTCTAATTTGGAAAAATGGAAAAGTGACTTTCTGCTCGTTCGCAGCGGCGGGCGCGCACACACACACACACACACACACACACACACACATTCAGACCGCTGCTGAATGGCAGCACTCGTGGTGACTCCACAAAATTACACACACACACACGACAAAGATTGCTCTGATGTGTCTGCGCTCATTTCCCCCCCTTTTTTTTTCCCTCCTGCTGCTGCAAAACGTCTTGTGCTGACTGAAAGGTCTGTGGTTGAAATGACATGCAAATGCACGTCTTTCACGTTCAGAGTTCTACCACCTGATCCAGATTTCCACCTCGGAAACTCGACGTACAAAAACCAAGATGGCAACGCTTCCAAAATAAAACAGAACAAGCCAAATTGTTGGCGTTGGGTTTGTTGGTATTTCCCGCGTTGGCGACCTGGTCAGAACAAGGCCTGGGTCTCCTCCAGGTTCTCCGGTTTCAGGTGAACTTAAATGGCCGGTTTCGGTCCTTTCAAAACACAGAATGTTGTAAAGCAGCACATATGAAGTCACTGATGGAGGCAGCAGTGGATCAACAACTCCTGTGTGCTGTGATGTTAAAATCACTGAGAGTGAGTGAGTGATTTCATTACATTACATGTCATTTAGCAGACGCTTTTATCCAAAGCGACTTACAATGGAATCAAGTACAATTAGCCAGGGGTGGAATCGAACTTGCGACCATGATGTCTTTGGTACACAAGGTAGGGTCTTAACCACTGAGCCACTCCACCCCATTTCAGAAAGTAGCACAACTTCACTTTCCATTTTGAGAGTTAGAACTGTTCCTTTAACTTTCCCTCTGATAAACACACACACACACACAGGGAGTGTCACTAAGAGCAGAGGTCACTCCGTGTCAGAGTGGGAGTGGTTACGCCTGCTGAGCTCACATTTCCTGGTTCCCTCCCCCTCACACCTGCAGTTTGACAATGGGAGGAGCCAACATGTGGGGAAGAGCCAGAGCTGACAGGCTCCACCCACTGCTGCGTCACATGTTGTTGAGATCAGAGCTTAAACTGGCTCCAGTTATGAGGAAGAGAAAGTAAAAGTCAGACAGTCGTGGTGACAGAGCGGTGAAATGGCAGGAGTTCAGCTGCAGAGAGAAACCTTGTCTTGTTCCATCTGTTTGGATCTTCTGAAGGATCCGGTGACTCTTACCTGTGGACACAGCTTCTGTATGAACTGTATTAAAGACCACTGGGACTCAGAGGATGAGAGGAGGAGCTACAGCTGCCCTCAGTGTAGAGAGATCTTCATGCCGAGGCCTGAACTGTTAAAAAACGTCATGTTAGCAGATTTAGTGGAGGAGCTGAAGAAGACCGGACTCCACGCTGCTCCTGCTGATCACTGCTATGCTGGAGCTGAAGATGTGGCCTGTGATGTCTGCACTGGCAGGAAACTGAAAGCTCTCAAGTCCTGTTTGGTTTGTTTGGCCTCTTACTGTGAGGAACATCTCCAGCCTCATCATCAAGCACCTCCATTAAAGAAGCACAAGCTGGTGGAGCCGTCCAAGAACCTCCAGGAGAACATCTGCCCTCTTCACGATGAGGTGATGAAGATGTTCTGCCGCACTGATCAGCAGTGCATCTGTTATCTCTGCTCTCTGTACGAACATAAAGACCACGACACGGTCTCAGCTGCAGCAGAGAGGAAGCAGAAGCAGAGAGAGCTGGATCTGAGTCGAGAAGAAGTCCAGCAGAGAGTCCAGGACATAGTCAGAGACGTGAAGGTGCTTCAACAGGAGGAGAAGGCTCTCACTCTCTCTGCTGATAAAGCTGTGAAGGACACAGACAAGAGGTTCACTGAGATGATGGGTCTCCTGCAGAGAAGAAGCTCTGACGTGAAGCAGCAGATCAGATCCAAGCAGGAAACCGAGGTGAGACGAGTCAAAGATCTTCAGGAGAAACTTCAGCAGGAGCTCACTAAGCTGAAGAGGAGAGAAGCTGAACTGAAGCAGCTCTCACTCACACAAGACCACAACCAGTTTCTCCTCAACTACCGCTCACTGTCAGCACTCAGTCCATCGACACACTTGTCCACCGTCCACGTCCGTCCTCTGAGACACTTTGAGGATGTGACAGCGGCTGTGGCAAAGGTCAGGGGTCAACTGCAGGACGTCCTGACCAAGACGTGGACAAACGTCTCACTGGCTGTGGCTCGAGTAGATGTTTTACTGACAGAACCAAAACCAGAGACCAGAGCTGAATTCCTCAGATATTCACAGGAAAACAAACTGGATCAAAACACAGCAAACAAATTTCTGTTATTATATGAGGGAAACAGAAAAGTGACAGTAATGTGTAAAGATCAGTCTTATCCTCATCACACAGACAGATTCACTGATGTGGGTCAGGTGATGAGTAAACAGAGTCTGACTGGACGTTGTTACTGGGAGGTAAAGTGGAGCGGAGGAGTTTGTGTAGCAGTGACGTACAAGAACATCAGCAGATCAGGTTCAGATGAATGTAGATTTGGATTCAATGACAAATCTTGGGCTTTAGATTGTCACCACAACAGTTGTGAGTTTGTTCACAACAGAATCAGGACTAAAGTCTCAGATGTTAAAGTCTCCAGAGTCGGAGTTTACCTGGACCACAGAGCAGGTCTTCTGTCCTTCTACAGAGTCTCTGACACCATGACTCTGGTCCACAGAGTCCAGACCACGTTCACTCAGCCTCTCTATGCTGGAGTTAGGTTTTATTCTCTTTTTCATGAAGAATCCACAGCTGAGTTGTGTAAACTCAAATAGACTTGAGTTCTTTCAGGAGCAGTGAGTTAAACTCTGTTTAAATCTTTAACTTCTCTGCGACAACAAGAACATCAACAAAGTTTTCAGTTTAAATTCCTCAAATCTCTTGTTTCCTGAGTCTTCATTTAGTTTTAAACACTTTAAAACAGAACAAAGTGAACTTTAGCTTCTATAAATCCTTGATTTTATCTCACTCTGGGCTTTGCATGCTTCTGTGTTATTATCACTGCTGTGTGTGTGACACGGACGCCACAGATTATTCTTAATCTGTGTGTGTGTTAATAAAGGCATCATCCAGGCCTGTGGCTGCAGGGTATATTATGTTATACAATCAATATTTCTTCCAATTTATCTGAATGTCCTCCTGCTCTGAGGATGTTCATAAATGCACGTGGGTCAAGTTAATTTCAACAAAAGTTTTTTTAGCACAGAATTTTGCTGAATAGCTTATTTGAAGTTAGTGATGGAGGCAGCAGTGGATCAACAACTCCTGTGTGCTGTGATGTTAAAATCACTGATTTTCTCTCTGGACTTCTGTGTGGCAGAGAGTGAGTGAGTGATTTCAGAAGGTAGCACAACTTCACTTTCCATTTTGAGAGTCAGAACTGTTCCTTTTACTTTCTCTCTGATGAACACACACACACACACACACACACACACAGGGAGTGTCACTAAGAACAGAGGTCACTCCATGTCAGAGTGGGAACGGTTACGCCTTCTGAGCTCACATTTCCCGGTTCCCTCCCCCTCACACCAGCAGTTTGACAGTGGGAGGAGGAGGAGCCAACATGTGGGGAAGAGCCAGAGCTGACAGGCTCCACCCACTGCTGCATCACATGTTGTTGAGATCAGAGCTTAAACTGGCTCCAGTTATAAGGAAGAGAAAGTAAAAGTCAGACAGTCGCGGTGACAGAGCGGTGAAATGGCAGGAGTTCAGCTGCAGAGAGAAACCTTGTCTTGTTCCATCTGTTTGGATCTTCTGAAGGATCCGGTGGCTCTTACCTGTGGACACAGCTTCTGTATGAACTGTATTAAAGACCACTGGGACTCAGAGGATGAGAGGAGGAGCTACAGCTGCCCTCAGTGTAGAAAGACCTTTATGCCGAGGCCTAACCTGTTAAAAAACGTCATGTTAGCAGATTTAGTGGAGGAGCTGAAGAAGACCAGACTCCACGCTGCTCCTGCTGATCACTGCTATGCTGGAGCTGAAGATGTGGCCTGTGATGTCTGCACTGGCAGGAAACTGAAAGCTCTCAAGTCCTGTTCGGTTTGTTTGGCCTCTTACTGTGAGGAACATCTCCAGCCTCATCATCAAGCACCTGCATTTAAGAAGCACAAGCTGGTGGAGCCGTCCAAGAACCTCCAGGAGAACATCTGTCCTCTTCACGATAAGTTGATGGACTTGTTCTGTCGCACTGATCAGCAGTGCATCTGTTATCTCTGCTCTCTGTACGAACATAAAGACCACGACACGGTCTCAGCTGCAGCAGAGAGGACGCAGAAGCAGAGAGAGCTGGATCTGAGTCAAGAAGAAGTCCAGCAGAGAGTCCTGGACATAGACAGAGACGTGAAGGTGCTTCAACAGGAGGAGGAGGCTCTCACTCTCTCTGCTGATAAAGCTGTGAAGGACACAGGCGAGAGCTTCAATAAGATGATGCGTCTCCTGCAGAGAAGAAGCTCTGACGTGTATCAGCAGATCAGATCCAAGCAGGAAACCGAGGTGAGACGAGTCAAAGATCTTCAGGAGAAACTTCAGCAGGAGCTCACTAAGCTGAAGAAGAGAGAAGCTGAACTGAAGCAGCTCTCACTCACACAAGACCACAACCAGTTTCTCCTCAACTACCGCTCACTGTCAGCACTCAGTCCATCGACACACTCGTCCACTGTCCACGTCCGTCCTCTGAGACACTTTGAGGATGTGACAGCGGCTGTGGCAAAGGTCAGGGGTCAACTGCAGGACGTCCTGACCAAGACGTGGGCAAACGTCTTAGTGGCTGTGGCTCGAGTAGATGTTTTACTGACAGAACCAAAACCAGAGACCAGAGCTGAATTCATACCGGATCCATACATATCTAACCTGCTGGTTCATCGTATGCATGACTTTGATGATGAGGAGGATGAGGAGTTTATTTTCGCTTCTCCTACAGAGTCTCTGACACCATGACTCTGCTCCACAGAGTCCAGACCACGTTCACTCAGCCTCTCTATGCTGGAGTTAGGTTTTATTCTCTTTTTCATGAAGAATCCACAGCTGAGTTGTGTAAACTCAAATAGACTTGAGTTCTTTCAGGAGCAGTGAGTTAAACTCTGTGTTTAAATCTTTAACTTCTCTGCGACAACAAGAACATCAACAAAGTTTTCAGTTTAAATTCCTCAAATCTCTTGTTTCCTGAGTCTTCATTTAGTTTTAAACACTTTAAAACAGAACAAAGTGAACTTTAGCTTCTATAAATCCTTGATTTTATCTCACTCTGGCCTTTGCATGCTTCTGTGTTATTATCACTGCTGTGTGTGTTTGACACGGATGCCACAGATTATTCTTAATCTGTGCGTGTGATAATAAAGGCATCATCCAGGCCTATGGCTGCAGGTTATATTAAGTTAATACAATCAATATTTCTTCCAATTTATCTGAATGTCCTTCTGCTCTGAGGATGTTCATAAATGCACGTGGGTCATTGAAAGTGCTTGAATTGTATGCAAGAAAGAATATGTAGGTTAATGTCTCCCACATCTGATGTGCCCTTCAGGGTTCCCATGGGTCCTGGAAATCCTTGAAAGTTAATTAGTGTGATAAAAAGAAAAGTCAAGGCCCTTGAAAGCTTTTGAAAATCGCCCTAAATCAACATGGGTCATTGAAAGTGCTTGAATTGTATGCAAAAAGGAAGTTGAGTTGATATTTAGGTCAATGACTCCTGCATCCAATGTGCTCTTCTTCTTTTTTTTTTTCAGCTCACAGGGACACAGGAGCTGCTGCTCTATGCTGCCTCGTGTGGTCACTTTCTGTCACTCAGGTTAATTTCAACAAAAGTTTTTTTAGCACAGAATTTTGCAGAATAGCTTATTTGAAGTTAGTGATGGAGGCAGCAGTGGATCAACAACTCCTGTGTGCTGTGATGTTAAAATCACTGATTTTCTCTATGGACTTCTGTGTGGGAGAGAGTGAGTGAGTGATTTCAGAAAGTAGCACAACTTCACTTTCCATTTTGAGAGTCAGAACTGTTCCTTTAACTTTCCCTCTGATAAACACACACACACACACACACAGGGAGTGTCACTAAGAACAGAGGTCACTCCATGTCAGAGTGGGAGTGGTTATGCCTGCTGAGCTCACATTTCCTGGTTCCCTCCCCCTCACACTTGCAGTTTGACAATGGGAGGAGGAGGAGGAGCCAACATGTGTGGAAGAGCCAGAGCTGACAGGCTCTGCCCACTGCTGAGTCACATGTTGTTGAGATCAGAGCTTAAACTGGTTCCAGTTATAAGGAAGAGAAAGTAAAAGTCAGACAGTCGCGGTGACAGAGCGGTGAAATGGCAGGAGTTCAGCTGCACAGAGAAACCTTGTCTTGTTCCATCTGTTTGGATCTTCTGAAGGATCCAGTGACTCTTAACTGTGGACACAGCTTCTGTATGAACTGTATTAAAGACCACTGGGACACAGAGGATAAGAAGAGGATCTACAGCTGCCCTCAGTGTAGAGAGACCTTTATGCCGAGGCCTAAACTGTTAAAAAACGTCATGTTAGCAGATTTAGTGGAGGAGCTGAAGAAGACTGGACTCCACGCTGCTCCTGCTGATCACTGCTATGCTGGAGCTGAAGATGTGGCCTGTGATGTCTGCACTGGCAGGAAACATAAAGCTCTCAAGTCCTGTTTGGTTTGTTTGGCCTCTTACTGTGAGGAACATCTCCAGCCTCATCATCAAGCACCTGCATTTAAGAAGCACAAGCTGGTGGAGCCGTCCAAGAACCTCCAGGAGAACATCTGCCCTCTTCACGATGAGGTGATGAAGATGTTCTGCCGCACTGATCAGCAGTGCATCTGTTATCTCTGCTCTGTGGACGAACATAAAGACCACGACACGGTCTCAGCTGCAGCAGAGAGGAAGCAGAAGCAGACAGAGCTGGATCTGAGTCGAGAAGAAGTCCAGCAGAGAGTCCAGGACATAGACAGAGACGTGAAGGTGCTTCAACAGGAGGAGAAGGCTCTCACTCTCTCTGCTGATAAAGCTGTGAAGGACACAGACAAGAGCTTCACTGAGATGATGGGTCTCCTGCAGAGAAGAAGCTCTGACGTGAAGCAGCAGATCAGATCCAAGCAGGAAACCGAGGTGAGACGAGTCAAAGATCTTCAGGAGAAACTTCAGCAGGAGCTCACTGAGCTGAAGAAGAGAGAAGCTGAACTGAAGCAGCTCTCACTCACACAAGACCACAACCAGTTTCTCCTCAACTACCGCTCACTGTCAGCACTCAGTCCGTCGACACACTCGTCCACCGTCCACGTCCGTCCTCTGAGACACTTTCAGGACGTGACAGCAGCTGTGGCAAAGGTCAGAGGTCAACTGCAGGACGTCCTGACCGAGACGTGGACAAACGTCTCACTGGCTGTGGCTCGAGTAGATGTTTTACTGACAGAACCAGAACCAGAACCAGAGACCAGAGCTGAATTCCTCAGATATTCACAGGAAATCAAACTGGATCCAAACACAGTAAACAACTATCTGTTATTATCTGAGGGAAACAGAAAAGTGACATTAATGTATGAAGATCAGTCTTATTCTAGTCACAGAGACAGATTCACTGATGTGGGTCAGGTGATGAGTGAGGAGAGTCTGACTGGACGTTGTTACTGGGAGGTGGAGAGGAGTGGAGGAGGAGGAGTTTGTGTAGCAGTGACGTACAAGAACATCAGCAGATCAGGTTCAGATGAATGTAGATTTGGATTCAATGACAAATCTTGGGCTTTAGATTGTCACCACAACAGTTGTGAGTTTGTTCACAACAGAATCAGGACTAAAGTCTCAGATGTTAAAGTCTCCAGAGTCGGAGTTTACCTGGACCACAGAGCAGGTCTTCTGTCCTTCTACAGAGTCTCTGACACCATGACTCTGGTCCACAGAGTCCAGACCACGTTCACTCAGCCTCTCTATGCTGGAGTTAGGCTTTATTCTTTTTTTCATGAAGAATCCACAGCTGAGTTGTGTAACCTTAAATAGACTGGAGTTCTTTCAGGAGCAGTGAGTTAAACTCTGTGTTTAAATCTTTAACTTCTCTGCAATAACAAGAAAATCAATAAAGTTTTCAGTTTAAATTCCTCAAATCTCTTGTTTCCTGAGTCCTCATTTAGTTTTAAACACTTTAAAACAGAACAAAGTGAACTTTAGCTTCTATAAATCCTTTATTTTATCTCACTCTGGCCTTTGCATGCTTCTGTTTTATTATCACTGCTGTGTGTGTGTGTGACACGGATGCCACAGATTATTCTTAATCTGTGCGTGTGTTAATAAAGGCATCATCCAGGCCTATGGCTGCAGGCTATATTATGTTAATACAATCAATATTTCTTCCAATTTATCTGAATGTCCTCCTGCTCTGAGGATGTTCATAAATGCACGTGGGTCCTTGAAATCCTTGATTTGTGAATTTGATTAAAAAAAATGTCAAGGCCCTTGAAAGCTTTTGAAAATCGCCCCCCCAATTAGACACATCATTGAAAGTGCTTGAATTTTGTACACAAAAGATTGTTTAGGTAAATGACTCCTGCATCTGATGTGCTCTTCAGGCCCATGGAAGGTACTGCACGTACGACCAGGAAGAGTAAATAATACAATGATTTAAATGACGGTCACATGAACATGAATCAATGGATCATTTATGGATTTCATTTTGTACCCGGCAATCTACTGCATTTAAATCTGTGTTTTTTCCTGATAGAAATGGACATAATCTGGTATTTTCTTGGATTAAATATTTGAAAAAAAAAGTTAACTTTTGTGATTTTATTGTGGAAAACATTGTGTTTGTGTTGTGTCGACTGTGGAGAACACGCAGACAGACGTGCAGACAGACGTGCAGACAGACATGCAGACAGACACAGACATGCAGGCAGACAAGGGTTGTTTCTTTTTTTAAATGTAGCTGCATCAGTGTGGACACGGTCTGAGGTTCAAACACAACAAAGGACGTTTAAACAAACGCTGCCCAAGGGCTGAGGAGGGAGGGAGGGAGAGAGAGAGAGAGAGAGAGCGGGAGAGAGAGGGAGGGAGGGAGAAAGAGAGAGGGAGGGAGGGAGGGAGCATACACTTTCAATTATCTGTAATCCAGATCCTTTTCACATACAAACACAGGCTATTTACTCAACAGCCATTTCATCAGTCAAACACACACACACACACACACACGCCAGCAGTGGACGTACACACGTGGTGGACACACACACACACACACACACGTGGACACACACACACGTGGACACACACACGTGGACACACACACGTGGACACACACACGTGGACACACACACACACACACGTGGACGTAAACAAAGCAATCACAGGCTTTGACATCGACACATGTGGAAATGTGAAGACGTAAACAGTCGGTGTGTTTGATCGTCACTGACACGGCGAGTGTGTGACAGAGACAGAAACATGTAAGCAATGTCAAGGGCCTTGAAGGTTTCGCCATATAGACATGGGTCATTGAAAGTGCTTGAATTTTGTGCAAAAAATAATAGTCTTCTGCCGCTGATGCACTCTTCAGTGTTCCCATGGGTCCTTGAAATCCTTGAAGGTTTGTGAATTTGGAAAAATGTTTTCAAGACCCTTGAAAGTTTGGGATAATTGCACTAAATATGACATGGGTCATTGAAAGTGCTTGAATTTTATGCAACAAAGAAGTTGATATGTAGGTAAACGTCTCCCATATCCAATGTGCTCTTCAGGGTTCTAACGGGTCCTTGGAATCCTTGAAAGTTTGTGAATTTGAAAAAAAACACGTCAAGGCCATTGAAAGTTTTTGAAAATCACCCCCCAATAGACATGGGTCATTGAAAGTGTTTGAATTGGTCCTGGAAAGTCCTTGAATTTTAGGGAATTAGTCCTGGAAAGAACAAGAAAAGTCATTGAATTTGTCCTGGAAAGTCTTAGAAAAGTCCTTGAAATAAAGGTGTGTGAATCTTGACCGTGAAGCCAAAATCTGTCGCAGGATAATTTTCTGTTTTTTCTAATTTTTCTATGGTTTAAACTCCTGATTTTTCTGTGACAGAGAAGCCGAAACTCATAGAAGTGAAGGGAGTGTCTGTGTTTGCAGCAGCAGCAGCAGCAGCAGCATCATCAGCAGCAGCAGCAGCAGCAGCAGCAGCAGCAGCAGCATGTCCTGATATCATTAACATCACAGGTTTAATGGAAGTGAAAACACATCAGAGCCGTGACGGCTGCTACTAAACATGCTTTCTGTGTGTGTGTGTGTGTGTGTGTCATAGAGAGAACATTATGCAAAGAGATGCATACTATGAGCTAAAGGCCACATTAGTCTCTCTGCAAGACGCGGGGGCTCAGGTGGGAGACACGTCTCTGTGAGTGAGTGAGTGAGTGAGTGAGTGAGGGATTAGAAAAATATACACAATGATCTTAAATCATGATTAAAAAATCCCATTGTTCAGTTTATTGTCGTGAATTTCCATCATCGCGATCATCCCAAATAGACAAACACGGAAAGTGCTCTTACCAGCATACAGTCTTAGTGATTTATGTGTATGTGTCAAAATGCTAAATCATTTCAAACGTCTCTGACATCATATCTGCAAGAAAAGAAAAATCGATTAGTTTCTCTGAAATTCACCAAACGCAAACTAACAATAATCACGTTCACTCTCTCACACCAAACCCCATAGAGAAAATCAGTGATTTTAACATCACAGCTCACAGGAGCTGTTCATCCACTGCTGCTTACGTCACTAAATTCAAATGTGTTATTTTGTAAAATTCGGTGTTTGAAATCGTCCTTTCAGATTTACGTCAGTGACACAAAGTGACCACACGAGGCAGCAGTAGACCAGCACTAGACCTGCAGCTCCTGTGTCTGCGTGAGCTAAAATCACTGATTTTCTCTATGGGGTTTGGTGCGGACGAGTTTGAGTTTTTACAAACTTGAGTTTCCAGTCAGAAAAGTCAAAAAGTTTTTTTTACCTTTCCCTTGATTTGTCATCCATCTGCAAGCGTTCACGACGAGCACAAACGTAACCTGGCTGTGACTGAGTTTCTCCCTGGAGAGCGCGATGCCTTTCATCCACGGCGGCTTTCTGCCAAAGGATAAAGAAAAGAAGTAAACAGCATTTCCAGATTTATCCGGCCCGCTGTGGGCATGGCTTTAATCAATCACTTCCTCCTGTGTGTGTGTGTGTGTGTGTGTGAGACAGGGTCAACCCTCTCACTCTAAATGTCTTTTTTCTTCTTTAAAGTGACTGCTGTGTTGTCATAAACTGTACACACACATGTTGCGTGTGTTTACGTTACCACATGCGGGACATTCCAGGCCTTGTGCACTGCCGTCTTCTTGGCCTTTTTTTTGTTGTTTAAAACCACAAACACATGGCGGCTGTAAATGCTTTATGTTGCATGTAAAGACGGCATTATGGCGACGATGCCTGAGGTTAAACATACAGCCTGAGGTTTAGCAGCCTCTAAGTCACTCAATCTGCCTTTGTCTTGGCTTTTGTCAACAACAAAATGTACTATTCACTTATTATTTAACTTCACAACAAACTCATATCGTATAATAATAAATATCATTTTATTCGACATTTTTCTTCAAAAACACCATTTAAATCGTGTTTTCCAGACATTCTCCTGTTCTCCAGCGTCCAGAACCTCTGTTTACTGATTTATTCCACGTGTCGGTCAACAAAAGTTTGTGAAATTGAAAAAAAAATAGGTCAAGGTCCTTGAAAGTTTTGGATAATTGCCTGAAGTGCTTGAATTTTGAAAGAAGAAAGAATTGACGTTGATATTCAGGTAAATGTCTCCTGCATGTGATGTGCTCTCCAGGGTTCCCACAGGTCCTTGGAATCCTTGAAAGGTTGTGAATTTGAAAAAATAAATTCAAGGACCTTGAACGTTTCGGAAAATCGCCCTAAGTAGACATGGGACATTGAAAGTGCTTGGATTTTGTACAAAAAATATATTTAGGCAAATGTCTTCCACATGTATCAGGGTTCCAACAGGTCCTTGAAATCCTTGAAAGTTTTGGAAAATCACCCTAAGTAGACATGGGTCATTGAAAGTGCTTGAATTTTGTACAAGAAAGAAGTGAAGTCGATGTTTCTGCCACTGATGTGCTCTTTAGGGTTCCAACGGGTCCTTGAAATCCTTGAAAGTTTATGAATTTGATAAAAATGTTTTCAGGACCCTTGAAAGTTGTGTATATAAAGGTCCCCCACATGTGCCCTTCAGGGTCTAACAGATCCTTGAAAGTTTTTGAAAATCAACCTTAATTCACGTGGGTCGTTAAAAGTGCTTGAATTTTGTTTCCTGATACATTTTTATGTTGATATAAGAGTTAAAACCTAATTTTTAACCTTTTATAAATTGTTTACAGATTTAATCCACGTGTCGGTCAACAAAACAAAGACTTTTAATGAAATATTCCAGTGTTTCTGCAGAAATGACCTGGGGTTCCATGCTTTGTTATAATCTCTTTGACTTGTTGTTGTTTTTTTTTAAATCCCTAATCCCGCCTCTTACCGTCTTTGTGCTGTGTCTCCTCACAGATGGCGCAGAGAGCAGCCGAATCTCGACCGGCGCGTCGCTACGAAGAAATAGACCGGTACTACCCCAGGTGAGACCCCCGCTCCAGTGTGTGTGTGTGTGTGTTCTGTTCTTAAAGGGATAACTTCCTACTCTCTCTCTGTGTGTGTGTGTGTGTGTCCTCCAGTCTCTCGCACACACACACACACTCATGGCACAGACTAATCCTCTTTGGAGCTTATAATTAAATCTGGAGTGTTTGCCTTGGGAGCCTCGACTCATCCACAGGAGCAGGAGTGATCAGCTCTCTGAAGAGCAGGGCACCGACAGGAGGATCACACACACACACACACACACACACACACACTTGAAGGATGTGCGGATTTAAAGGGATAGTTTATCCCCTTAATAAAATACAATCCCACTTAATAAAATCTAATATCTTTTGCCACTTTAATAAGCAGAAAAATAACTTTAGAAACTCTTCAGTCTCCAAATACCAGATCCCATTGACAATATCAGTGATTTTAGCCCACGGGGACACAGTCGCTGCTGGTCTGCTGCTGCCTCGTGTGGCCAGTTTAAGCCACTGACATGAACCTGAATGAAGGATGAAAAAAGCCGAAGTCACACAATGACTTATTTGAACATGACGACGGAGGCGGCAGTGAATCGACGACCTCCTGTGTCGCGTGATGTAGAATCGTTGATTTTCTCTATGGGGTTTGGTATTTGGAGAGTGAACGGTTTGGAAACTCCATTTTCCAGTCAAAAAAAGGCCATTTATAGGCAACAAACACATTCTTAAGATATGTAGATTAATAACATGCAATCCCACTTCAAAAAATCTAATAAAAAAAATGAGTCTCCTAAAACCAGATCCCATTTACAAAATCAG
>NC_081135.1:1831464-1878964 GCF_958295425.1 Solea solea | reverse complement strand
CCCCATAGAGAAAACCAACGATTTTAACATCACAGCTCACAGGAGTCGTTGATCCACTGCTGCCTCCATCACTAACTTCAAATGTGTTCTTTTGTAAAATTCTGCGTTTGAAATCCTTTGTTCAGATTTACTACAGTGACACAAAGTGACCACACGAGGCAGCAGTAGACCAGCAGCTCTTGCTTCCCCGTGAGCTTAAATCACCGATTTTCTCTATGGGGTTTGGTGTGGGAGAGTGAGTTGTTTACATATGTCAGTTTCAAGGATGTATAACATGTAGAATAAGAAAAATCTGTATTTACTTTGTGTTCCATCAGTAAAGACTTAAAAACCAGTGCCTTTAAGGAATTCCGCATCAATCAGTAAATCAAAGTTCTCCCCGTTACCTTCTCATTTTTCTCCTCTGAATGGAAACACACTGTAATCAATGGCCCACACAGGACCTTCATCACTGTCTCGGCTGTTCTCACCTCTCAAATCAAGACTTTTCTGTGGACCTGAAGGAGTGGTGATGAGAGAATGTGGATCTGGGCCCGGGACTCGAGAGTCCCGAGAGCCAGAGAGAGAGAGAGAGAGAGAGAGAGGCTGCAGAGTCTGGGAACGAGGGTTTGCAGAGAGGTGTGGAAGTGGCTCCAGGGAGGGTGAGAGTGCAGCTCTGGCTCCACCAGCCATTAATGCTGGCGTTAAGCTCCGCCTCCACACACACAGAGAAGTGGACATATGGAGAATATTAACATCGTTACCAATTCAAAGCGGCAGGTCACGGGCACAGTGACCCAGCCTCAGGTTATCCAATCAGATCACCTCTTGACCTCCGTTCTCCCCCCGGCGTGATTGGATTAGGGCGTCCGGGCCGGAGCGTGCATTTTCCGGACAGAGCTGATAATTGGCTGATTAATGTGCGTTACATGCAGGACACAGGGCTCCACGAAGGTCCTTTAAACATCTGGACAACAAAGGAGATCAACTATCAGTGAATTCTACAAAATAAAACACCAATTTTATGATATCTTTTATTTTATTGGTTCATTCTACAAAATAAAACACCAATTTTATGATATCTTTTATTTTATTAGTTCATTCTACAAAATAAAATACCAATTTTATGATATCTTTCATTTTATTAGTTAATTCTACAAAATAAAATACCAATTTTATGGTATCTTTCATTTTATTAGTTAATTCTACAAAATAAAATACCAATTTTATGATATCTTTTATTTTATTAGTTCATTCTACAAAATAAAATACCAATTTTATGGTATCTTTCATTTTATTAGTTAATTCTACAAAATAAAATGCACATTTTTATGATATCTTTTATTTTGTTAATTAATTTTACAAAATAAAATCCACATTTTTATGAAATCTTTTATTTTGTTAATTCATTTTACAAAATAAAATACACATTTTTATGATATCTCTTATTTTGTTAGTAAATTTTCAAAATAAAATACACATTTTAATGATATTTTTCGTTTTATTAGTTAATTCTACTCAATAAAATGATTTTTTATGACATATTTCACTTTTTTTTTAATTCTGCAAAATAAAATACACATTTTCATGATATTCTTAATTTTTGCAAAGTAAAATACACATTTTCATGACTTGTTTTTATTTACTCTGGATTTCACAATTTAGCAGGAACAGGAAGTCGTCACACTGATCCGATTTCTCCGTGACTTTAAAGGTCAGGACTCATGCAGACGTCCGTCATGTCTGTCTTCTCTGGCCTTTCGTTGGTTGACAGACTTTTTTTAACGAGTGCTCTCTGCTGCTCTTCCTGATTGTCTCTGGTCTCCGGAGGACGCGTCCCTTAAGGACTCTCGTGTGACCTTCCTAACAAGTGCCCGCACACTTAGGGACACTTGGGTTTTCTCCTGCTTGTGTTTGTCTTCATGAGTGGACACATGTGAGGGAACCACATGTGATTAGAAACTGTGATTAGACAGATTTAAATTGTACAAACCAGTGGAAATGTGTCATCTACTGCCCTCTCTGGTGAAACACCAGCTACTGCACTCAGATTTTGTCATTGGCTAACAGGTGTAAGTGAACACACAACGTATTTTTTATCGTATTGACGTTTTTGTGGAAACTTTTTATTTTCTTAAAAATGAAGTTCACTCGTGCGGCAGAAGTGGACATTTCCTAATCGGAAAGTAGTTCGGATTTCGGACAGAAAGTCGCGATTTACTAGATTTGTCGCTAGTCGTTTTTTTTTTTAGGGGGGGTGTGGTCAAGGGAGTCCCCGGGGTCTGAAAAGTTGCTAAATATAGCGACAAAGTCACCAAGTTATAACTTTTATTGTCTTTAATGCGTGTAACGTCGTCTTCTCTGTTTTTGTCGTAGCGTTACAGCGCCACTTACAGGCCTGGCATATGTACTGCAGCGTTTTGGGTCGTTTTGTGTGGATGGAGACATTTTCCTTTGTGGAAAACTTTCCACAAAAACGGCAAAAAGGAAAAAGATAGCTTTTGTCACCCTGACTCCTCCCCCTTTAACGAACGCCAGTGCTGTCGCTACGTCGTCTTTTATCGTCTTTCCACCAGTTCGGTTGACGTGTGGTGTCAGATTTCACTTCCAGGCCACGCCCCCCCCCTGCAATCTGAAAAATGTCCTCACCTCCTGGAAATGTCCTCCTTTTTACACTTAGTTTACTGTTGACTGATTATTGTAACGTTTATATTGTTAAGAAATGATTTAAATGACGTCAAACCTTAAACGATCTTAAAATGACAGAAACATCTGTGCTGCAAAGAGAGGAGGGGGGAAGATGGATTTAGAGAATCACGACTTATTAAAAAGCCACTGGTGCTTCTCACGGCTTCACGTGTGTCCGTCCGTCCACAGCTGTCCAATGACTCACTTTAAACTCGCTGCGTTCACTTAAAGACTTATTGTCTCTGGAGCTCATCACTGTTTCATGATATTTCTGCAGCAGCAGCAGCAGCAGCAGCAGCTGCTCATGTCTGTCCAACACCCGGCGTGATTGCATTTAAACGCTGATATATCACCCATAGATAGATATTATGATTGTTAAATAAGCAGCAGATTGTTTTTTTCCTTGATTTCCCGGGAGGTGCCGCGACCCCTCTCTTATTTGCGGGTTCTTTATGAAGAGAAGCGAGCAGAGGCCGCCGCGCTGTTTGTTCAGCTAACTGTGTTTGTGCACACACACACACACACACACACACTCAGGAGGATGTAATGGAATCAGCAGAGAGAAATGAAAGCACTGGATCCAAGTGTTTACAATAACTTTCTCTTTTTTACTCTTCTGATTCCATCAGAGACCGTGTGTGTCTCTCAGGTGTGTGTGTGTGTGTGTGTGTGTGTGAAAATAAAATGATGGTGATGATGTTTTATAAATAAACCAGAAGTTGCATGTGACCTCAGTAAAGTCACGTGACGTTCAAATCCACTCCCACTCAGACAAGACGTAAGCAAATAAATGAAGTGTTGGTGAAACAATTAACTATTGCACTTTATTTATTTCACTTTACTTTATATGATCGTCGTATTTCACCAACACACAGTCCCTGTGATTTATTTTTGAAGTGCCATAAGGGGAGGAGCTGCGTCTTTCATGATTTATAACAACTTTATTGAAGATTCCTTTAAAATCTAAAAAAATATTATGATCAAATATTTTTGGTAATGTAAGCAATTTTTGTAGCAATAACCTGTTTTTGTAACGTATTTTTCTCACTAAAGTTTTGTAATGTTCGTCACACGTTTTTAAACATAGTATAACACCGCTTTTGTAGCTAATTTAGTTTAATCCGCAGTGACATTTGTTTAATTGTTGTTAGCATAAGTCATATTTTTATACATAACATAACATAATTGTGTACTGTTACATGTTTTAAACATAATAACTTTTGGAAGTCATTTCGTATTATTAGCAGTGATGTTTTTTTGGTGGTCATTTTTGACATAATCATATTTTTGTAACGTTTTGTAACACTAAAAAGACACATTACAAAAACGCTACATTACAAAACGCTACATTACAAAAATGTTACATTACAAAAACACTACATTACAAAAACGCTTCATTACAAAACACAACAACATTACAAAAACGCTACTTTACAAAAACACTACATTACAAAAACACTACATTACAAAAACGCTACATTACAAAGTGCTAAAACATTACAAAACGCTAGATTACAAAATGCTACATTACAAAAACACTACATTACAAAAACGCTTCATTACAAAACACAACAACATAACAAAAACGCTACATTACAAAAACACTACATTACAAAAACGCTACATTACAAAATGCTAAAACATTACAAAACGCTACATTACCAAAACGCTACATTAATAAATGCTACAACATTACAAAACGCTACATTACAAAATGCTACAACATTACAAAAACGCTATATTAAGATAGATAGATAGATAGATAGATAGATAGATAGATAGATAGATAGATAGATAGATAGATAAGAAAAAGTTGTATTTATTTTTAGTCTACCGTACAAAGCTGTGGTTGAGATTTGGACAATAACAGCTCATACTGTATATCATATACATCATATAGTCTCAAACATAATTAGAATACAACAGATACTGTACTTTTCACCGAGCACAGTGAACTTAGTTTGAACTGGAAACTGTATCTGGGCCACTGCAGCGTCTAAAAGTTTGTGCATTTATTGAAAACGACTGAATCCCATCTGTTTCTGTCGTTAACTGTTGCCTCAGCACGTCTCCATTACACTATCGCTCCAGT
Source organism: Solea solea (assembly GCF_958295425.1). NCBI lineage: Eukaryota > Metazoa > Chordata > Actinopteri > Pleuronectiformes > Soleidae > Solea > Solea solea. The sequence goes on along the minus strand of NC_081135.1, from coordinate 1,874,205 downwards.
CCGAGCAGTTCATCTCACAGTCGACCTCCAGATCTGTGCGCACTTCCACACTTCGCTCGCGTGGAGAATGAGCAGCAGCTGAAAATGGAAAAAGAGAGCAGGAATGAATTGGTTAGTGACAGACGTCGTGACGTCACTCAACTAATAAATGTGTCGCTAATCGTTCACGTTTATTTATATATATATATATATATATATACACATATATGTACACACACACAGTGTATGTACAGTGTAAACACAGACATCCTTTTTTAATTCAAGGGACATTTTTCTTCTGCGTTTGTTGACACGTTTCCGACGTCACCAACCCTGACATGGGATTCCAAGATGACTGCCACTGTGTGTGTGTGTGTGTGTGTGTGTGCGTGTGCGTGTGCGTGTGTGCGTGTGCGTGTGCGTGTGCGTGTGCGTGTGCGTGTGTGTGTGTGACACAGATGAATGTGTGGAAACAGCAGAATTCATCATAATATGCTAATGGTGGCGTCGACTCACTCAACATGATGTAATAGCTCTTTTTAAATCAACACTTTTTTCCTTTTTTTTCACCATAATTGATGAAAAACGACGTCTTTAATTTTGTCCTGACGATAAATCACGACAGTTTTAGGTCTTTGCATAAAATCCACTTCTCTTTCGTTGGCTTTTAATTCAAGTTCAGCTCGTTGAGTTATTCCTAATTATTTAATTTAGGTTTTTTTTAATAATTTATTTGTTGTTTGGTCCATAAAATGTCAGAAAATGTTTCTAAAACCTGGAAATCAAATGTCTTATTTTGTCCACAAACCAAATTATTTCCATTTTAATGATTTCTTTGTTTTACGGAGCAAAGAAAAAAAAAAGAAAATATTCACATTTAATATTAAAAAAAACGTGTTTTAATTCTTTAAAAAAAAAAACACTGATTAATTTAGTTGAACTCGACATCGACAACTTATTCCTTTTCCTTTTCCGTGAAGCCACAGGTCGGGTGAATAAAATGCACATTTTAGACATTTTAATCAATCAAAAACATGCAAATTTTATTTATATAGCACCTGTAGTGAGAGGAGAAACAAATATAAATGGACGTAAAAAGAGAAATAAAAGCAATACAGCAAGTTAAAGTGAATAAAATCAGTAAAACCTGATAGACCATATTACATGAAGGGAAGTGATTTAAATGATATTTTTGATGAATATCAGGCGACAATAACGCAGAACGATGAACGATGTCAAGTGACACAAACAGCAGCTGTTTAAACGTCAGGTGACGTCGTCACACACGCACAGATGTTTCCTGTGTGTGTGTGTGTGTGTGTGTGTGTGTGTGTGTGTGTGTGTGTGTGTGTGTGTGTGTGTGTGTGTTAGTCAATAAATAAAAGTCGCCACAGACCGACGTTAAACAGACGGCAGAATAGAAAATGTAAGAGTTTAAACAGTAAAGTGAGTTCTTACGAGCTCGATAAGATCGACGACCGGCATCAATCAATCGTTCACTTCATCATTTAAAAGTCAAACTGGTGACTGTGTGAACACATGAGGAATAAAATACAGGTTTTATGAAGTAGATTAGAAATGTAGACGAGTTAAAAACTAAAATGAGACTTTTCACTTTTTTAACAGAATATATTATGACGTTTAGTTCACCGGTGCTTCTAAAATGCAAATCTTTGAAAAGTACGATCATCATTTGAGAAATTATGATTTTAAAAATATCCAAATATTAAATTAGAAACACAGTTTTTTCCTCTAGTTAATCCCCTTTTTGCTGTCCTGTGTGTGTGTGTGTGTGTGTGAGAGGACACATGGTCATGTTCCAGTTGTTTAGTGTAAAGCACTTATGAGGAGGCCTGGTTTGTTCCGGGCACCAGGATAGCTCACTCATTTCCTTCTTCCGCTTCCTTGAGGCAGGTGCAGCGTAACATCCACCCTCCCCCCTCCTCCCCCGTCTCTCTCCTCCTCTCCCCCATCTGCCACACTGATCAGTGGAACAGCAGAATTCCTCACTGACATGCGGCGGCTGTGATTCCTAAATGGCAACACAGATTTTTCTTTCACTGCTGACTCTGTAGTCATATACACTTACACTTACACTCACTCACACACACACGTATATAAATATGTATGTAATTCTCAGCTTGTTATTTGCACCTGCTGCACACACACACACACACACACACACACACACACACACACACACGTGTTGATGGTGTGAGGTGTGAGTCAGTGATATTACACGACGTGTCAGTACAGCACACCCTGAGCTGCTGCTGCTGCTGCGGCTGCTGCTGCTGCTGCTGCTGCTGCTGCTGCTGCTGCGGCGGCGGCGGCGGCTGCTGCTGCTGCTGCTGCTGCTGCTGCTGCTGCTGCTGCTGCACACAGAGACACTCTTGTGTCCACATCTGTCTCACTTCCTGAAACACGTCTCATCCTCACTGAATAAATGTGTCTGGAAACTAACTTTTCTTAACCGCTCACTCTCCCACACCAAATCCCATAGAACAAATGTAATGTTTAGCTTGCGGTTACACAGGAGCTGCTGCTCCACTGCTGCCTCGTGTGGTCAGTTTGCGTCACTGGTGTAAATCCCGACAAAGTATTTCGTATGCCGAATTGACAAAAAAACACATTTGAACTCACTGATGGAGGCAGCAGAGGATCAACAACTCCTGTTGTATACTTGTGTGCTGTGATGTTAAAATCGTTGATTTTCTCAATGGACTTTGGTGTGGGGGAGTGAGTGGTTCACAAAGCAGCACTTTCCAGTCCAAAAATGGTGTCAATATGATATAATGACATACAAACAAGGTAAAAAAAGATTCAACAATGAATCTATTCATTTGTTTCAGCACTGTTTACATATCATGTTTTTATTTATTTATTTTGCCGTCTCAGGAGTGTGCGTGTCCAACTGGGTTGACAGCAGAATAAAAACACACCTCCTCTCGTCACGTCGGTTTGTTGTCGTGAGCTCTTTTCAGACCAGATTATCGCTGCTGGCACTGCCACGTCTTCCATTGTCCTGACTGACTGCAACCCACTTTTTTAATCCAGCACTAATCTGCCGTGTTTGGCATTTGTGTGTGTTGTTGTTGTTGTTGTGGGTTGACTCTGACAGAACAGGAAGAAGATTTTTTTATTTATTTATTGCTGAGTTAATGAGGACACAGCTTGTTTTTTTTTATTAAGTGTGCGTTTGCTCTAAAATGTGTTAATAGGAGATAAATATCAGTTTTATAATGAAGGTGTGTTTGTCAGAAACATCGCGCCATACTGAAGGAAGAAGATATTTTTAATCTCTCAGAGATTAAAGTCATAGAATTGTGAGAATAAAGTTAAAATGAAACAATACGACAGGAAATAAAGTCGTGATTATGCTAGAAAAAATGTGCAGTATCAAAAAAGGTTTCAGTGTTAAGAGAAAAGAGACGCAGTATTAGGAGAATAAACAAAGTCGTGATTTTACGAGAAAAAAGTAATGAGCATGTAGATGGATGCATACACCACTCGTGAAAAAAGTCGTAATAATATCACTGTTATATTATAATATTATTATTATTGTACGACTTCATTCTTTTGTCTTCTGTGTGGATCTAACACTCTGTCGTATTAACTTCATTTAAGCAGCTAAAATATAAAGTGCTGAAATGAACTTCTGAGATAGTGTGAATGATAACATGACTACCTGCAACTGTGTGTGTGTGTGTGTGTGTGTGTGTATCCGGCTGAGCAGCTGGGTGGATTAGAGGGTCTGTGGACCTTAGTGACCCACAGGGACTTTCCTCATTCCTGGGTCACACAGCTGGTTCACAAAGTGTTAAGTGTGTGTGTGTGTGTGTGTGTGTGTGTTTGCTCCTGTCGGCCTCTGGTTCACCTAAAGTTCCCTCACACGGTGTCACATGACCGCAATGATTTGAATTTCCCATAAATTATGATTGAACTTGGTGCATGTGGATAAAAGGTTTGCAGAGTTTGTGTGTCAGTGTGAGTCGGGGGACAGCATGTGTTTGTGCGCTGTGAGCGACAGAATGAGATCTCTGTTTACTTGTTCACTTACGTAACGCCATCATCGGGGAAGCTGTGCGGCACGTACCACTGGAGTCTGAGAAAGAGGGGAATCCTACTGTCTTTGGTTTGGACAAACTGTCCTCCCAAACATAACAAGTCCACAACAGCAGCACGGGCACTAAACTAGCACTAAATTTAGCAGCTATACATGCTAACAAACATAGCAAGTCAACAAATGCAGCATGGGCACTAAATTAGCACTAAATTTAGCAGCTATACATGCTCACAAACATAAGTCGACAACAGCAGCACGGGCACTAAATTTAGCAGCTATATATGCTAACAAACATAACAAGTCGACAACAGCAGCACGGGCACTAAATTTAGCAGCTATACATGCTAACAAACATAACAAGTCGACAACAGCAGCACGGGCACTAAATTTAGCAGCTATACATGCTAACAAACATAACAAGTCGACAACAGCGGCACAGGCACTAAATTAGCACTAAATTTAGCAGCTATACATGCTAACAAACATAGCAAGTCAACAACAGCAGCATGGGCACTAAATTAGCACTAAATTTAGCAGATATACATGCTAACAAACATAGCAAGTCAACAAATGCAGCATGGGCACTAAATTAGCACTAAATTTAGCAGCTATACATGCTAACAAACATAGCAAGTCAACAACAGCAGCATGGGCACTAAATTAGCACTAAATTTAGCAGATATACATGCTAACAAACATAGCAAGTAAACAAATGCAGCATGGGCACTAAATTAGCACTAAATTTAGCAGCTATACATGCTAACAAACATAACAAGTCGACAACAGCAGCACGGGCACTAAATTTAGCAGCTATATATGCTAACAAACATAACAAGTCGACAACAGCGGCACAGGCACTAAATTAGCGTAGATAGTAGAGACACGTACACATGCTAACAAACACGTCGAAAACAAAACAAGTCGACAACAGCAGCACAGAACAAACTGAGTGCTAAATTAGCAATAAAATTAGCAGGGATACATGCTAATAAAGGTGATTAACGTCACAAACAAGTCGACAATAGCAGCACAAGTTTTAAAAAGAAAGGTTAGCTACAAAAATCCATTGCTATTTAACTGCTAACAGCTAATGGAAGACGAATGCAGTTCAGTGTTTGTACCAGTAGAGATATTACAGAAGAATTAGCATTGCTTACTGTCGTAAGTGTCGTAAGTCATAAAAACTGTACTAGCAGATCAATTAAGCATGAATTAAAAATAAAGAGAACTTTAGTCAAGCTCGAGTTCAATATTTAAAATATTAAGTACAATTAGAATTGTAATGTTTCTAACACGGTTGATTGACTGATTTTGTTTTCTTTTCTTTTATTAAGTGTCCTCATGTGTTTACGAGACACAAAAAGGGAATAAATATGATAATTAAAAAATCTGCCTTGTTTCTCGGGCTTGGAATATAAAGTCAAGTTGAGTGCTTTTACTTTGAAATAGGAAGAGGACGTGTTGTGAAACTGTGTTTCAGTGCCACAAAGTCTCCCGCCATCGCTGTCGCACAGAAGCTGCCGCGTCCGGCTTTACTCCTGCAATCAGATCCTCCTCCTCTGGCCACTCCCTCGAGTCCACGATCAGCACCTGTTGACTGGCCAATTAGAAGCACTCACTCAACGCAGATTACGTCGCACACAGCTCTGTTCTCTGAGTGTGTGTGTGTGTGTGTGTGTGTGTGTGTGTTGATGTCCCCTGAGGATATTCAAGGACTGTGGTGATGTGGGTTTCTATATATGAAGTGTGTGTGTGTGTGTTTTCTGTGGCCACCCAAACAGCTTCCAGTGCTGGGACAGGAGACGCAGGTGGTCTCCTGAGTGGACAGCACGGCCTTGTCCGTCAACACACACACACACACACACACACACGAGTACGGCCAAGGACCTGAGATAAGAAAGAGAGTGGAAACAGAGTGGAAATCTGAGAGGAGAGATTTCATATGAAATTAAGACACAAACGTGGAATAAATTCCTCCCTTTAAAGCTCAGACAGGGGAGGTAAAAAAAAGAGAGAGATAAAGGTCAAACTCCTCATTAATCCAGATTAAATGGTGAAGGCCACCATGGGTGGAAGAGAAAGAGGGATGGAGAGCAGAGGAGAGGAGGGGCGGAACACCTGGGACTTGAGCTCCAATCAGGCCCACCCAAACACACAAGAACTCTTATCACACTCTCTCTCTGTGTGTGTGTGTGTTTAATATTCATCTTCCATCCGTCTCCATCTCCTCTGGGAGCTCTGCCCTTCATACAGCAGCAAGCTTTTCCTTTCCCCCTTAAAGCAATAATGTAATATGAGCAACAGTAAATCAAGTCTGCAGAAAACCAGGGGAAAAATAGACTATATATATACGTATATATGAGAGTGAGTTTCACCTTATAAAAATCTATATCTGATTAAGTTTATCACATATTAAAAATATGTTTATTTCACTGGAGGACGGTGTTTTCTCACAGAAAACCAACATTTATTCTCCCACACCAAACTCCATAGAGAAAACTAGTGTTTTAAGCTCGCGGGGCCACAGCAGCCGCTGGTCCACCGCGGCCTTGTTGGCTCAGTTTATGTTTGTTTGTAAATCCAAACAAAGGATTTCCAGCGCAGAATTTTACAAAGTGCCACGTTTGAACTGAACGAAAGAGGCGAAAGTGGATCGACAGACTCCCGCGTGCTGTGGCGTTAAATCGGCGGTTTTCTGCATGGAGTTTGGCGCGGGAGAGCGAGAAGTTTGCCAAAAGACACAAACTTCAGTTTCCAGTTTAAAATGATAGAAAACGTGTTTTTAAAATATTATAGCAAACATAGATTGTAGTTGTTTGATATTTTTGCAGATTTCGACAGCATGACTGAACATGTTTGGCTCATGATGTTGACCAGGCCGCTGTCACAGTGAGTGTTTCCACTGTGAGTGTCGCTCAGCAGTGGAAACAGCACATGAGATGGAAAACATTTGAATGGGCCTGTGAAAAGTGAGCAGCCCTCCCCCTCCCCCTCCTCCCCTCCCTTCCCTTCCCTTCTTTCCTCCTCTCCTCTCTCCTTCTTCTCACTCTCTTTCTTGCTCTGTCACCCTGAGCCCCCGCGTGTCTCCTTACCCGGGGGTTTAGCCCCTAATCACCCAAAGCTAGTGGGAGGGAATCTGAGACTTCCAGCTGGCTGCCTCGTTACTGCAGACTCCTGGGACACACACACACACACACACACACACACACACATTCCAACACACACAAGCTAAACACACACACACACATCCTCATATATGCTTACCAAGGCATTTGCTGTTATCTCTTGGCATCTCTCCATCCATGTCCCCCCACAACTCGATCCTGCCAAGGCCACAGCTTCAACACATAAACTGAATAACAAGAGGAGGCCAAACCTCTGGCACATAGACCACTCTGGACCAGCTCAAACCGGATCTGAATCTTATTTTCTAGTCTATGTTAACATTTAGCGTAACATTCAAATCAAAACGTCAGAGAAACATTCAGAATAGCGTTTTGATCACAATTGTACTGAAGCGCAAGTAAAAGTTCAGGTTTAAAAATGGACTCAAGTTCAAGTCAAAATAAAAAGTAGCTTGTTTAAAATGGGCACAAAAAAAGGACACGGGAACACACGTGTCACACAAAATAGTTTGTAATTAAAGGCAAAAACTTTACAAATTAAAGTGATGACAGAATAAAATATGTAAACACATAATGTGGTTCAGTCAACAGGGGTCAAAGGTCACTCACTCAGGGACATCAACACCCATTCACCGATCCTTTCTCCTGTCCTCATCATTCATTCACCTGTCCTCATCATTCACATGTACTCATCATTCATTCGCCTGTCCTCATCATCTATTCACCTGTCCTCATCATTTATTCACCTGTCCTCATCATTCATTCACCTGTCCTCATCATTCACATGTCCTCATCATTCACCTGTCCTCAACATTTATTCACCTGTCCTCAACATTCATTCACCTGTCCTCATCATTCAACTGTCCTCATCATTCAACTGTCCTCATCATTCATTCACCTGTCCTCATCATTCATTCACCTGTCCTCAACATTGTTCACCTGTCCTCAACATTGTTCACCTGTCCTCATCATTCATTCACCTGTCCTCATCATTCACATGTCCTCATCATTCACCTGTCCTCATCATTCACCTGTCCTCATCGTTCACCTGTCCTCATCATTCATTCACATGTCCTCATCATTCATTCACCTGTCCTCATCGTTCACCTGTCCTCATCATTCATTCACATGTCCTCATCATTCATTCACATGTCCTCTTCATTCACATGTCCTCTTCATTCACCTGTCCTCTTCATTCACCGTGCACCGCGTCTGTCTTTCAGGAGGGATCCGTACGATTATCCGACCTCCAGACCCGTGCCCCGAGAGTCGGCGCCGAGCTACCAGGATCCGCCCGCCTCCAGCCACGCGGGCCGCGTCCCGCTGCCCCAGTCAGGCCAGCAGCCGCCCAGCAACCAGCGCTACTACCCGTCCTCGCCACACGCGGGACTCCAGCAACGCGGCACGCTAAGACAGGACGTCCCGGCCTCCCCGACCGACGCAGGACACAGAGGGCGTCACTACGACGAAGCCGCGGGAGCGCGGGGAGACGGCCGTGAGCGCTACACCAGCCCTGAACGCAACTACAACTACAGAGACGACAGGCAGCCCGACCCGCGGCGCAAGAACCCCCTCATCGGCGCCGTGTAACGCACTCAGTCCAAGCCTCTGACCTCTAAAGGTGAGGTGAGGGGAGTGCAGGTCAGTCACATGATCCACGTGTAAATACAGCGACCGCTGGTGTGGAGACGCGTGAGTTTAATTTATTTAGTCTTAAACACTGAGGGAATGTGAGGCCACATGCTGATTTCAGTATCTTCACAGGTTAAGGTAGATTTAACAAGCCTTAAAGGGACAGTAAAGGGTTTTTTTTTGTGTGCTTGGATGAGGTACTTTAGCATTGACTCCTCATTTAGCCTCACAGAATAAAATCTATGCCAGATTAAATGTATGAAACTGAAGTTTGTGTTGCTCACTCTCCCACACCAAACCCCATAGAGAAAATCACTGATTTTAGCTGTCGGGGACACAGGAGCTGCTGGTCTACTGCTGCCTCGTGTGGTCACTTTGTGTCACTCAGGTCAATCTAAAGAAAGGATTTCAAACACAGAATTAACAAAATAGCAAATTTGAAGTCACCGATGGAGGCGACAGTGGATCAACAACTCCTGTGAGCTGTGATGTTAAAATCACTGATTTTCTCTATGGGGTTTGGTGTGAGAGAGTTTCCAGTCAGAAAAGTTGAAATAAAGCAGTAAACATGTTCTTAAGATGCCATACACTTAATCCCGTGATGTTTTTAATCCGATGAGTGAGTATTTTGTTAAGAATAGGAATTCCACTTTAAATAAACTATCTTCCTAAAACAGTTAGAACAAGCATTTAAGACCGTTTGTGGGTGTGTGTATATATACATATTTTCAGAAAGTTGTGGATTATTTTATATCAAAATTAAATATGAAATGAAATGAATTCCATTCACAGAGTGAACTTAGCGCCACATGTTGAATTTGTAGAATTTGTTGGATCACCTTGAAAAGACTGAGATAACAGGAAGCTGGAGCCGGCAAACAGGAAGAGGAAGTAGCTCCACTTCAAAGAATATGGACGCGTCCTTGTTCTGTCGCTCTGACTTCCTTTCCTCGCTGCTGTCGCACCAGTTTTTCTTTGGTCTTTTTTTGCCTGTGTTTCCATGTGGACGTGACGACGATTATTTTCTGTATATTTTGAAGCGTATATAAAGTTTATATAAAGACAAAGGAGTTTAACTCTAATCCCTGCTCCGCAAGCCTTGTGCAGCTAATATAGAGTTTAATTTTATTCTCCTTAAACGGTGGTTTGAATTAAATGTGCTTTTTTTTTTTAAAATATAAATACTTTGCATTAAAGGTTTCTCCTAAATCACTCCATGCCTTTTTTACCTCTTTTCATTTTAGTAATTGTGCATATTTTAAATGTTCAGCATGAGTCATCACCAAAGAGAATTAAACGCCGTATTCATTCTTTGTGCATATTGTGTTTCCAGATCTTGTGGCGTGACTGATAAGAGGAGCCGGCCGTTCTGATAATGACTGAATCATCTTCAACAATTAGAGTCAGGGAACTCTCCACTAGGAAACCATTACGGCTCCAATTTGCTCTCAGAAATAAAGATGGCACTGATTGGTGAAATTAGACTTGAAATGGGGAATAATTAGAGTGCGGAGGAGGCTTTTTTCTATCAGTTAGTGTTTAATTAGCACGGAGGCCAACGGGGAGCGGGCCTCGGCTCATTCGCCATCGTCTCCTCTCCCAGGCTGAATTAGACCTTTTCAAAGCACATGGAGGCTCCATCAATTGTTTTATTTAACCCTATTTCAATCAAACCAATGCTTTCATCGTCATTGATGACGTTTAAAGAGATGCATCTTAAATTCAGAGTTTCTAAACTGATTTTTAGTCAATTAACGTGCATAATGAAATCTATCTCTGCTGGAGTCGATCGTATGTTGAGAATATATCGTGGTTTTACAACGTTTTCTGACGTTTGTAAGCTGCTCGCTCTCCTGCACCAAAGTCCACAGAGAAAATCAGTGATTTTAGCACACAGAGACACAGGAGCTGCTGCTCTACTGCTGCCTCGTGTGGTCACTTTGTGTCACTGAGGTAAATCCGATCCAGAATTTGACTAAATAACACATTTGAACTTGGTGATGGAGGCAGCAGTGCATTAACAACTCCTGTGTGCTGTGACCTTAAAACCGCTGATTTTCTCTATGGGATTTGGTGCAGGAGAGTGAGTGAGTGAGTGAGTGAGTGAGTGTTTCTGAGTGCGTTTCCTGCTGTAAAATCTTTTCTAAGACGTCATAGACTTGAGCCGGCACGGAGTTCAGTTTGTCCTCGTCTGTTGTCAAGTGGATCAAATCACTTTAACATGTGAGGACACGACGGCGTGGACTCTGGAGACGGCTACACTTCATTTGCACATGTGTGTTAACTTAAAGAGGGACACACTTGAATGGTGGTCAAGTGTTGGACAAAGTGCACACATACAGTATAGTCTCTCTCACTTCCAGTGTGTGTGTGTGTGTGTGTGTGCTGATGTTTTCATGTGTCAGAGGCCAAGGATTGGTGCTGAAAGCCTGATGGATGAGGACCAGGGGTCAGGGATGTCATCAGGGATGTCAGCTGTTGTTGGCTGCTGCAGCGTCAGGTTTGTGCACCACAGCTCTTTTTTTTTTGCTGTTTTCTTCATTTATTCCACACATGTAGGTTTGAAACGGGGGAAAAAACAAACCTGGTGTCCACTCATATGTCACACTTTTCATCTATTCTCCCTCTGAACGGGAACATAATTAAACAAAATTGACCTCATATTTCATTGAAGAAGCAAGTAAAGCAGAGTAAAGAGAGTAGAATCTACATCTTCTTCAGATAATTGTAGACTTCATTGAGAACGTGACTGTGCCACTTTATTAGGAACACAGGACGCATAATAACGTATGTGCATTCAGAGATGATCTTCTTCCTCATTCCTTCCTGTTTCTATCATTTTGAGCCAGATGGGTCGCTCTCCTCTGACCTCTGACCTCTGACAGCACTTTCAGAACATTGTCTTTGAACAGGTGTTCCTAATAAAGTGACCAGTGTTGGTTTAATGGAATCTAAAGTATCTTTCGAGGCAGAATATGAGCGTACACGCTTCTCTCCCCTGTTACAGGATGTTTGATGCTTTCATTGTTGCCACGACGATGTCATCAGCTCTGAAATGGGGGGTGTGCTGGCTGTGCCAGGAGCGGCGGGGGCCACGTTGCCATGGTGACAGTTGGTGTAAAAAGATGGTGGTTGGCGGCTCGGCTGTGGTGTGTGTGTGTGTGTGTGTGTGTGTGTGTGTGTGTGGGCGAAGGAGAAGCAGCCACAGCGTTCGCTCTCAGGGTAAATATGGACTAAATGAAGAGAGTGGATGTTTTTAAACACAGCACACGGAATATAAAAAAAAAAAAAAGACTCCCCAATATCAGGAAATTCAATTTCACAGCTCATGAACGATATGAAACAAACGCGTCTGAAAGAGAAGAGTCTCACACTCTTAAGACATAAAAGAGAAGGAGGTGGGCGAAGGGCAGGAGAACACAGCGGCGCTAATCTCCATATCCAGGCCGTTTAAAAGGAGCACATTTCCCAGGAAGTGTGACGAAGAGGAGGAGGAGGAGGAGGACACTCTAATGAACTGTATAATTAAATGAGAAGATCCACTCAGAGCTGACTTGAAATGAATGACAGCAGGTGAAGGACAGAGGGGACATCGGGGATAATGGGGTGCAATGTGCCTTTAATGAAGAGCATGGAAGTGAGAGTGTGTCTCACCTGAAACACACACACACACACACGTGTGTGTGTCTCCCCCTGCTCCAGCAGTGGTTCTCCTTTCTTAGTTTTTGGTTCTTTTTGAGAGAAAGTGAAGGAGAAACGTGTCGGCGTCCCCTGAGCGCTCGCTCGCTCGCTCGCTCGCTGCTTGACTGACACACGCTAACAAGTGAAGGTGTTCAACAGCGGGGGCGGGGGCGCCGGCGGAATAGCTAATGCTGAGAGGAGCGCGGCCGGGGAATCGTCTTCCTCTCCTCCCTCTGCCACGACCCACGCCTCGCTGACGTGTGTGTGTGTGTGTGTGTGTGTGTGTTTTTAAATCAATGCAAAAGAAAAGAGTTCACGAGGTGTCAAATTTATTCCAAAAAGGAAAAAGAAAAACTGTATAAAACAAGAAAGAAATGTAAATGAATTGGAGAAAAAAACAAAGAGAGAAAGAAAACAGAAGATGAAAGAGAGAAGATGAGGTTCTAGTTCATGTTTACCACTTTATCTCACGGCTAAACAGCCTTTAGTGACAGGAAGCTGCAGCTTTGTGTCTCACACCAAACCCCAGTGAGAAAATCAACGAGCAAACAAGAGCAAAGGTTTTTTAAAACTTGAGTTTCCGGTTGGAAAAATACTTCTGAAGTTATTGTAGACGTGTCTCCTCGTCGTCAGCTGGTTCTGGTCACAGCTGTCAGCGTCTCGTACGAACACACTTCACTAAGAACCGTGAACTGGCCCTTTAAAGACGCCAGGGTCACGCGGTCACATGATAAAGTGAACGAGCTGATTCAAGGATAAGGAAACGCGCCTCTGTCAGTGAATCTGCGGCCGTGACCGTGTCCAGTCTGAGTGTGTGTCATGTGATTGATTCAAGGACCTCTTCTGACGCTCACACACACACACACACACACACACACACTGTAACTCTGTGTGTGTGTGTGTGTGTGTGTGTTTTCTCCTCATGGTGATTTCATAAGATTTAGTTTAATGGACGTTGAATTAATTGTGGGATGTTGTGTTGCTGTTGTTTATTGTGTTTGGCAGTAAAGTGACCACATGTTACTTCCTCTTCTTTAAAACACAGCCGACGGTCAGTGAAGGCATCTTAAGTGCTGTAAATGTCTTTTCCTCTCGCTGCTGTGTTCAAGGCCGTGTGTGGTGAGATCTGAGGGTAAACCGTCGACTGTGAGGAGCAAGAACAATGTTCAGAGATTCTCCTGCGTTTGTTTCCTCCGCTTATGTCCTGTGAACGCGACGCTTACATTTCAGACGTTTCAGAGTGTCTGTAAATGCCTCTTCATCATGTGACTGTTCATGGACGCTGCACAAACCCCCGTCGACGCGTCGTCTTGAAGGATGAAACGTGTTTGTCTTCATGTTTCCCTCTCTTTTCTGTTTATTCAGCTTTTATCCAGCATTGTCGCGCACGTCTGGAAATAACGCCACGTTAAAACAAGCGTTTGTCTGTTTGTATGAAAGGAGAAGAAAGCGCTTTATCTAACTGTGGTCGTAGGAGAGACTCCGTTGCCGAGAACCAGTTGCGACACAAGGAAAAACGGATTTTAGCCACTTAACCAAAGACTCACGTGATAAAATCTCTGTCAGCTTACGTCTGTGTTGTCTTGACGACATGTTTGTGACTTTATATCACCACCTTTCTATCAGGAAACTGGAGTTTGTAAAGCACTCACTCTCCCACACCAAAGCCCATAGAGAAAATCAGCGATTTTAACATCAGCTCACAGGAGCTGTTGATCCACTGCTGCCTCCATCAGTAACTTCACATGTGTTATTTAGTCATTTCCATGTTTGAAATCCTTTGTTCAGATTAACCGCAGTGACACAAAGTGACCACACGAGGCAGCAGCAGACCAGCAGCTCCTGTGATGGCATGAGCTAAAATCACTGATTTTCTCTATGGGGTTTGGTGTGAACTTTATTTATATATAACAAACTTCATTTTCCTGTTGGAAAAGTCATAATAACATATTATTATGACATCATCGACTCAAGCTGATGTAGATTTGATTTGATTTGATGATGTTTTCCGCCGTGTCTCCCGCTGACAGCCATGTTTTCAGGCTTGAACTATCCCTTTCAGTCCTTCCACTGCTTTCTCTCACACACACCTGCTCTCTGCTCACACACACACACACACACACACACGTATGTTAGCAGTGTGGCTCAGCTGACGGCCTGGCAGTGGCTGTGTAATGGCCGCTCTCCTCACACAGATGCCAGGTGTTTTGCTTGGCAGGCGGAGGCTGCCGGGGTTGAGCTTGTGTCAGGAGTGTTGGGTTGCTGTGAACCACAGACAGACAGAGAGAGAGAGAGACAGGATGGAGTAATGTGTCGCACCGTCGACCAGCGCCAGCTCCGGGCCGAATTAGAACCCGCTTATAGTTTCCACACAAGCTGAATATTAGTAGCAACTAATTATGTAATCGGGGTGAAATTGAAGGCTTCAAAGTATGTTTGCAGCATTTTCCTGCAACCGGAATCCAGCATGTGTGAATCTCACTCTCCTGCACCAAAGTCCAGAGAGAAAATCAGCGGTTTACGCTCTTGGGGACACAGGAGCTGCCAGGCTAATGCTGCCTCCATCAGTCAGTTCAAATGTGTTAATTAGTCAATTTGGTGTGTGAAAACAATCATGACGATTTACCTCAGTGACACAAAGTGACCACACGAGGCAGCAGTGGACCAGCAGCTCCTGCTCAAATCACTGATTTTCTCTATGGACTTTGGTGCAGGAGAGTGAGCATGTTTAAAAACTTCACTTACCAGAAGAAAATGTCTATTATATGTTAATTATTTCTTCACTGCAGACTTTGTTTGAACAGAAAACAGAAGTTTGTAAACCACCAAACTCCATAGAGAAAATCAGCGATTTTAGCAGGAGCTGCTGGTCCACTGCTGCCTCGTGTGGTCACTTTGAGTCACTCAGATAAATGTTAACGAAGGATTTCAAATGCCAAAGTCACAAAAATAAGACATTTGAAGTTAGTGACGGAGGCGGCAGTGGATCAACAGCTCCTGTGTGCCGTGATGTTAAAATCACACATTTTCTCTTTGGGCTTTGGTGCAGGAGAGCGAGCGGCTCACAAACTCCAGTTTCCCGTCATAAAAGGCCGTCGAACAGTGAGATAAAAATGTTTGTGAGAAGAAGAGGCTCAACACTCTCAGCCTGTGCTTTTGCTCCTGACCTCCCTCAGGCTGCAGCTCTGTGTGCTGCTCAACTGAACAATCGCCTGGAGACGAGGAGCAAAGAAGTGAAATCCAGTCACACACACACACACACAACAGAGCGCGTGGTCCGAGCGCTGACACACACTCCTGACAAGGCTGCACAGAGACTCTCAATTAGCCGCTAATTGCTACGCCTTAACGAGCAGGACATTTCTTAGCACTAATGAAGCTGGTGGCAGGAGCACGGACACAGTGTGTGTGTGTGTGTGTGTGTGTGTGTGTAAAGAGGCAGAGGCCCTAATGGAGTCGGGTCGGCAGCTCATTTTCAGCGAGCTGTTTGGCGTTCTCTGGAAGGAATGTGTGGATGCATTACACTGCTGGCTGCGACACGGACTTTCCACTTTGTCTTCACCCTTATCTAATACACGCTGGTATGGACATGTCTGCAAAATTAATATGAGGGTAACCGCAGAGAAACAAATGAGCTGCCTGTGTGTGGACGGACGGACGGACGGGGGACGGACGGACGGAGGACGGACGGACAGACAGACGGACGGACGTTTGAAATTAAACTTTGTTTGTTTCAAAGCAGCGAGACGATGAACAATAAGGAGCAAGTGGACATGAGTCAGTGTAAATACTTATCGTTCATGTCTTTAGAATATTTTTGGCTGCATTTTCACCATTTCACACACTTTTCTGGACTAGGAAAATAAGTTTGTGAGCCGCTCGCTCTCTCACACCAAACCCCATAGAGAAAATCAGCGATTTTAACATCACAGCACAGAGGAGTTGTTAATGCACTGCCGCCTCCATCACTCAGTTCAAATATGTTGTTTTGTGACTTCGGCATTTGAAATCCTTTGTTCCGATTGACCGCAGTGACACAAAGTGACCACACGAGGCAGCAGCGGACCAGCAGCTCCTGTGTCCCCACAGGCTTAAATCGCTGGTTTTCTCTGTGGGGTTTGGTGGTTCAGAAACTTCTGTTTTCTGGTGAAAACGTGCATCTAACAGGAAGATCAAACCATAAACAGACTCTTTAGATGTCAGAGACATTGTCTTCTTGTAAGTTAAGTTTGTAAACATGCTCACTCTCCCACACCAAACCCCATAGAGAAAATCATTGATTTAAGCTCACGGGGACACAGGAGCTGCTGGTCCACTGCTGCCTCGTGTGGTCACTTTGTGTCACTGATGTTAATCCAAACAAAGTATTTCAAACACATTACAATACAATATAATTGAAGTTACTGGAGGAGGCAGCAGTGACTGACAGCTCCTGTGTCACTGTGAGCTGAAATGTGCTGATTTTCTCTATGGGGTTTGGTGCAGGAGAGCAAGTGTTCTTACAAACTTGAGTTTCTGGTCTAATAAGTCTGTCTCATGCTGAGATAAAGTGGCAAACATGTTTTTAAGCAGACATACCTGACACTCATTTAACCCTAAAAACAGAGGCTTAACCTTCAAAAAGTCCTCACAACAACAGTCCAAAACACACACACACACCAGAACTAGTTACCAACTGCGTGCCCTTCTCACTCGGCAGCTCGACTTTCCATCCCTTCTTCCCTCTGTCTCTCTCTCTCTCCTCCATCTCCTCTTTCCATTCTGTCACCCCCTCTCCCCCAATTCTTTGCAGTCCACACATACGACAGGGAGGAAGTGAGGGCGACACACACACACACACACAGAGAGAGAGAGAGGGCGTGCTAGATAAGACTGATAAAGCAACGGACATGCAAAGTCAAGCAAATCCTTCCTTAAAAGTGCAGATAGACGTGATGACGATCCACAGTTTACTTAATGAACCACACACACACACACACACACACACACACATCAGAGCCAGAGTGTGTGTGTGTGTTTGTGTGTGTGTGTGTGTGTGTGACCCGCTCGCTGCGACCACCCTCAGAGAGTGTGTTTTTATAACACGCCTTATCTGAGCCAATCCCACCTCAGAGGGAGAGGGGGACATGGGGGTGAGAGTGGGTGAGGCGGGGATTCCCTTTGTGCAGAGCTGGTTTTCTGTGTGTGTGTGTGTGTGTGTGCGTGTGCGTGTGTGTGTGCATACCCTTTCAGGGTGAAGGTCAGGCTCTGGCCTGGAGCTGACTGTGACTCGTGAAAACATGTCGTCCAGAGTTGAAGGTCTGCGTGTGACCATGAGAACCGGTCATAGTTGATTCATCACCTGTGTGTGTGTGTGTGCGTGTGTGTGCGTGTGTGTGCGTGTGTGTTCACTCACTGCAGTGTGAGTCACTGAGGCAAGCTGTGTTTTGTTCATCGCTCATTTCTCTTACACCAAAGCCCATAGAGAAAATCCACGTTTTTAGCTCCCAGGGACACAGGAGCTGCTGGTCTACTGCTGCCTCGTGTGGTCACTTTGTGTCACTGGGGTAAATCTGGACAAAGTATTTCAGAAGCCGAATTGACTAAATAAAACCTTTGAGCTCACTGATGGAGGCAGCAGTGGATCAACAGCTCCTGTGTGCTGTGATGTAAAATCAGTGATTTTATCAATGGAATTTGGTGTAGGCGGTTGAGCAGTTGAATTCTGCAGGAAAAAAGCTGTCTGATGATGAGATATCATGTCAAACATATGAGTCATAGACTCAAGCAGGCATATATTTATTTTATTTAGCCTTTTATTACATTTTTGGTCAAGTTTTGAAACACATCTCCAGAAATAATGGCTTAATCTCTCTGAATTTCCAACGCAAACTGAAACAGAATCTCTGTCTCAGTCTTCAGTGTGTTATTCCTCACATGATCATAAAAAAAGAAAAAGAAAATCTACAGTTTAATCAACTCCAAATCACGGAGAGTGAGATGTTCGAGCAAACGTGAAGAATACGTGGTATTAAAAACGTCACATTAGCTTTATTTATTAAAATCTCTGGCTTATTCCTCGTCGTGCTTGAGATTTCCTCGCGGTGCGATAAGGTTTTTAATGAATTGGCCGACGTCCAGCTGCACAGTCTCACCCTCTGACAACATCAGCCTCTGCTCGCCACTAAACCTCCTCCCATGTGTTCTGCTCAGTCCTCCGCTGATGTGATGCTATTATCTTAGCAACGCCGTCCTGACATCAACATTTCACAGGCAATTAGAGATTATACTGTATGTGTGTGAGTTGCTGTCAAAGAGCAATTACCATCAACGACGTCCTCAATGAGACATCTAATCTAAAATCTACTATATAACTATAATTAATACTATAATTCCAAATTCTACTTATAATTCCAAAATCTATTTATAATTCCAAAATCTACTTATAATTGCAAAATCTACTTAAGGTTCCAGATTTTGCTTAAAATTCCAAATTGTACTTAAGATTCCAAAATCCACTTATAATTCCAAAATATACTTTAAGTTCCCAATTCTACTTAAATTTCCAAATTCTACTTAAAGTTCAGAATTTTACTTATAATTCCAAATTCTACTTAAAGTTCCAAAATCTACTTAAAGTTCCAAATTTTACTTTAAGTTCCAAAATCTACCTAAAGTTCCAAATTTTCAAAATCTACTTAAAATTCCAAATTCTACTTATAAAAATCTACTTATAGTTGCAAAATCTACTTAATGTTTAAAATTGTACTTATAATTCCAAAATCTACTTAAAGTTCCAAATTCTACTTAAAGTTCCAAAATCTACTTATAATTGCAAAATCTACTTAAGGTTCCAGATTTTGCTTAAAATTCCAAATTGTACTTAAGATTCCAAAATCCACTTATAATTCCAAAATATACTTTAAGTTCCCAATTCTACTTAAATTTCCAAATTCTACTTAAAGTTCAGAATTTTACTTATAATTCCAAATTCTACTTAAAGTTCCAAAATCTACTTAAAGTTCCAAATTTTACTTTAAGTTCCAAAATCTACCTAAAGTTCCAAATTTTCAAAATCTACTTAAAATTCCAAATTCTACTTATAAAAATCTACTTATAGTTGCAAAATCTACTTAAAGTTCCAAATTCTACTTAAAGTTCCAAAATCTACTTAAAGTTCCAAAATCTACTTATAATTGCAAAATCTACTTAAAGTTCCACATTTTCAAAATCTACTTAAAGTTTCAAATGTTACTTATAATTCCAAATGTTTAACTTACTTGATGATTCCAGACTTCCTGGTGTTGTGTTTGAATGAATTCATCAGTGTCATCAGTGTCATCAGTGTCAGCCTCTGCTCGCCACTAAACCTCGCTTCCTTCTGCTGATTCCTCTGCTGACGTGAACCGAGCTCTAAATATGGTGATGTCATCAGTGTGAGTCCCCGGCTATTATCTGAGCAACGCCGTCCTGACATCAACATTTCCGAGGCGATTAAAGATCATGTGCGTGTGTGTGTGTGTGTGTGTGAGTCGCTGTCACAGAGCAATTAACATGGGCGACGTCGGCGACGTGGTTCGTTACGACTCAATTTTGGACGCCGGCGATGTTTCATGAGAAGACGACGACTACACATCACACATCACACGCGTGCACAAACAAACACGAGACATCTGCAGCGCAGTAAGCGCCTCCTAATTGATGCTCGACAGCCTTTTCTTTCATTATTTACAGGCTGGCCTCATTATTCTGCAACATTCCCCACTGAGCTGCTTCCCACGATACAAACAAATAAAAACGGGGGCTCGGATTCACAAAATATGGGCTTCATTTTTACATATATATGTTATATATAACTATTCTGCGCCTGTTTCCTCTTTATCTGTCGATGAGAAGAAACCAACTTCAATATTTTAATAATTTTCTTCTCCGTCACTGATAGAACCTGGTACCTGCTGTTTATTTAGTTCCTGCTCTGACGAGGTTCTGCTGAGTCGATACTAAACTGTGACGTCATCAGACTGAAGGTCGCTGATTGGTCAGAGAGTGACGTCACTGAGGAGTCATGAGTGCGACGTCCGACACAAGAATCAAAGACAACAATGTCCAACTGCACATCAGTGAAAAAGATTCACAATTCCAAATTTTACTGATAATTCCAAAATTTACTGATAATTCCAAATTTTACTTATAATTCCAAAATTTACTTAAAATTCCAAATTTTACTTATAATTCCAAATTTTACTGATAATTCCAAAATGTACTGATAATTCCAAAATTTACTGATAATTCCAAATTTTACTTATAATTCCAAAATTTACTTAAAATTCCAAATTTTACTTAAAATTCCAAATTTTACTTATAATTCCAAATTTTACTTATAATTCCAAATTTTACTTATAATTCCCAAATTGTACTTATAATTGCAAAATGTTTAGTTAAGTTTTTACCAAATAAATAAGAAATGTGTGCACATTCTAACGTTTCTGTAACACCTGATATTGTTTTTAATCTGTGTTTCATAAAGGACTCACAGCTTCATTTACTGCAGCTTATTTTAAACATAAATACATAAATCTGTGGTTTAAAAAACCATGTCACAGAGACTTAACGAAGAATATGATCCCACACTTCTTCATCGTGCGAGGTGTTAATACATCCCATAATGCTTTAATAACGACCCGAAAATGACTTTTTATTACGAGCCGTCGTTTTTGTCGCTTTGGACAAAAAAAACAAGAGAGAGACGATGAAAGTGAAACTGAGGAGTGGATTGTTTGTGTGACCACATGTGGATGTGGGTGAGATCACATTTTTCTCTCTCGTGTGTGTGTGTGTGTGTGTGTGTGTGTTGAAGTGAGTGGGTCTTAATTGAAGCCGTGTGCAGTGCCAGACTCGCCATTATGGGGCAGAATCTTGATCTAATCCACAGAGTTAGTGGCCTTAAATAGATAATGCTCCTGTACTGGAGTCCAGTCACTGGGGAGGCTGAACATATGCTGTGTGTGTGTGTGTGTGTGTGTGTGTGTGTGCGTGTATACAGGGGCAGACAGCTGAAACCAGGCCAAAGGCAGAACAGCATGCCTGTAGCATGAGCAGAGAACTTTCCAGAGTAACTGAGACGCTCAGCTGGTCTCCACGCAGCCGTGTAACTCTCACACCGACCGGGGCCCAGTTGTCCACACGTAATCTGATCCAATACCAGATTTCTCTCTATTTAATCTGCATCAAATCTTTACAATGTGTTCAAGACAAAAAAATCCATATCCCATAATATGCCCGCTTAAGTGTACAACATCCTGCAAAAGTGTGTTCACGACTTTATCTCCTGCACCAAACCCCAAAGAGAAAATCAGTGATTTTAGCTCACGTGGACACAGGAGCTGCTGGTCTGCTGCTGCCCCGTGTGGTCACTTTGTGTCACTGAGGTAAATGTTAACAAAGGATTTCCAAAGCCGAAGTCACAAAAACAACACATATAAATTGCTCATGGAGGCAGAAGTGGATCAACATCTCCTGTGTGCTGGGAATGTAAAATCGCTGATTTTCTCTATGGGGTTTGGTGTGGGAGAGTGAGCGGTTTACAAAGTCACAGAAACTTCAGTTTCCAGGTGTTAGTTGGTCATTTTTGGGCGCTCTAATAAAAAATGTAATGATGATATATCATTATAATGATTTAGACAATAGAATAATGGCGTATAAATGTATTTCTTCCTCCTCAGTCTCAGTAGTTTGTGCCTGGATCGATATGACGACCTTATCCGGGGGAGAGCGACCGCGCAGGATTACCTAATCTGAAAACAGAGACGACAAGAGAAAACAAGACAAAGCGAGCGTGAGAAAAAGAAAAGCACATGATAGAGTTGCAGCGCGTCAGTCACGAGCCTCTGGACGAGCCGCTGAGCCCGAGGTTTAACTGCTGCCAACGCCGACGAGTCAATTACAGGCCGGAGAGGAGAGAGAATGACTCTGGAGCACATTAACCTGCTGTGCTGTCGCTTTTTAAACTGTTTTCTACTCAGATTTAGTCTCATTTAGATGATTAAAAATCATGCTGACGTGGATTATTTTGTGTAGAGGGAAGATGTCGTCTTCTTCTTCCTCTTCATCTTCTGTGTGTGTGTGTCTGTGGGACAATGTTACCAGCGTGTTACCAGCCTGGACGAGTGTGTGATGTGTTCCAGGTGTGTGTGTGTGTTTGATTGACTGACAGGTGTGTGTGTGTGTGTGTGTGTGTGTGTGACTCACAGTCAGCAGACTTTTCTGTGCTTGTTTTTAAACAAACTTTAAAATGGTTTGTTTGACTTGTTGCTGGTGAAAGACGAGAGAGTCTCCACACTCGTGTGTCGCCCAGGAGACGTCTGAACGTCCATGAGGTGAAGTAAAAGTGGGATTCAAGTGTTTTATTTTGTCTGAAAGGTGATTATATAGATGTGACACAGGTGATTCAGGGGAATCTCACTGCTTTACACAACAGGAGACGAGGGTCACAATCTTCATCTCTGAGGGAGAAAACCGGCAGAGTCTTCTTCAGACTCACAGGTGCAAACTCTTCCTCTTTCTGTTTGTCACAACACTCTCTCTTTTCTCTCTTTCGCGCCTCGCTCTCCCACGAGCCGTGGATTTCTTTTCACAACAGTAAAAGTGTTGTATTAGAGGAGAAAGTGTACGACTCTCTGAAAGCGTTCTTTTATTCTGGTGTTTGTCAGTGAAGAACGTGAGCTTCTTAAACGACACGTGGAACATGACAAACTTTGACTTTGTAGGTGAAATGAGTGGAATTTCTTTGCGATTAAATGTCTATTTAACCTTAAAATAAAACTTTGATAGTGTTTACAGTGCGATATCATTTAATGAACTGAAAAAAACAACAAAATATTTAACTTATTTTACTCGGCAACAATGTTTTTATCAGTAAACACATCAATACAACAAACGTTTGGAGTTCCACAAGGTTCTACCCTCGGCCCTATTTTGTTTAACTTTTACAGGGTTTTTGATTCCAAGGACCTTTGGGAACCCCAAAGTGCACATCAGATGCAGAAGGCATTTACCTAAATATCAACTTACCTTCTTTTTTTGCACAACATTCAAGTACTTTCAATGACCCATGTATATTTTGGACAATTTTCCAAAAACCTTCAAGGGAATTGACTTTTTTGTTTTTCAAATTCACAAACTTTAAAGGATTCCAAGGACCTGTGGGGACCCTGAAGAGCATGTCAGATGCAGTAGACATTTACCTAAAAATCAAATCAAATATCAAACCTTATTTTTCTTGCACACAATTCAAGCACTTTCAATGACCCACATCTAGTAAGGGCAATTTACAATTTATTTTCAAATTCACAAACTTTCAAGGACTCCAAGGACCCATGGGCACCCTGCTTTTATTGTTAACACACTAATTTTGCTAAATTACCAAAATAAAAACCATCACATATGCAGATGACACTTAAATCTACCTGAGCGAGTCCCAATACTCTTTTCTTACTCGTTTCTTACTTTTTCTTTGGCCAGAATTTGACAGAATCTGACATGAACCTGGAGTCCGTCAGCGATAACTTCTCTTATATAAACTGCAAACTAGACGAGGCCTGAAAGACTGTGTGGGTTCCAGCATCACGACGACGTCCAAACCGTGTCCAGGTCTGAAGTCCAGTACGGCGCCACCGCAGCACTGTGGCCATTATTAATAATGAGTGTGACATGTGAGGTGAAGGCTTAGACAAACTGGTTTGTGTGACCCCTGAAAACAATTACAGGCTATTGTCCTGACCTTTTTAGTTTGGAAGCTGCCTGGAAACCTGGGATTGAAAATAATGAGTGTGTCTGCAGTGGTTACCTGTGGAGGAGACGTGTGACCTGTGTGTGTGTGTGTGTGTGTGTGTGTGTGTGTGTGTTACTGTCACTGTGAGAGCAGCGGCTACACACACACACACACACACTCACACACTTTCAATATGCTTCACATTGAGTCAGGTGTGTGTGTTTTGCTGTCAACACAGCGTTGTTACAGAGATGATTTTTAATGTTCACCTTCATTTGTGTGTTTTCTAAAACTGCGTTTTTCTTTATTTTGTGTCAGAGTGCAAACATTTCTGTGTTTTTGTTCTTTCCTGGATCTTAAACCATGATTTGGACAAAGTTCAAGTTTCCACGGATTAGAGTGTTGACATTCTTCTGAATGAGCTCATGTATGAAGAAGGCAGAGCAGAATTTTCTAAATAACTGAAAGTAAACAGACTTAATAGTGTTTTCAAACATTTTATCATGAAACAGAATTCAGACTTTTTTCTTTAAATTTCTGAGGTAAAGTCAGAATCTTTACCTTTTTCCCAAAGTCAGGGTTAGAGATTTACATCTCAGAATTCTGACTTTAAACTCAGACTTTTGTATTTTAATCTCAGAATTCTGGAGATTAAAGCCAGAATTTTGACTTTTCTTCTCAGAATACTTAATTTAATCCCATTAATTCCTCCCAAGAGGAATTTATACATGTGTTCCTAATCCTTTAGGTCTAAACCCTTTTCTCAAATTTCTTAAGATTGAAGTCAATATTGGGTTTCAGATTGTGAGATTGTGTGAATTCAGATTTTTCTGACTTTAATCTCAGAATTTTTACTTTAACCTCAAAACGTATGTGATTAAGATTCAGAATTTTGAGAAGTTTATTCTTAGGATTCAGATTTTTCTTCTCATAATTCTTAATTTTATCTCAGAGTTCTGAGTTTATTCTTAGAATTCTGACTTTTCTTCTCAGAATTCTTAATTTAATCTCATTACTTCCTCCCAAGAGGAATTTATACATGTGTTCCTAATCCTCTTCCACACACACACACACACGCACGTCTCTGTTATCAGTGCTTGAAAATGAAATGCTGTGTTAATGTGGACGACAGGAATGACGGGAACAGAAATGAAACTGCATTTAAACAAAAACACAAACCTCTGTTTTCTGAATCTATTCATCATCAAAGAAAAGCAGATTAGTGTGGATGTAATGTGAGTCTGTGTCTCCCCCACACACACACACACACACACACAGGCATTAAAAAACATTTCCAGATGCTCAAAAGCAAATTCACACGCACACAAAATCCTGAACACACACACACAGATACATATATATATATATACAAGGTGCCAGCCGTTGCCATGGTAACACCAATCAGCAAAGGCTGCTTTTCCCCCATTACAGCGGGGACATGACAGTTCCTCTTTCCTTCCATGATGACTTCTCTTCTCATTTCCTCTCTGTCGTTCTCAGTGAAACTAAATCACCGCCGACACAAACACCAGCTCTTCTTCTGGAGAATGTCACACCTTTTTCTTACACTGCAATAAAATAAAACTCATATAATTAAGTCTGATTACACTCAATTCTGTTTTACGTCTCAGAATCTCTTTGCAGTATACTTAATTTAATCTCTGAATTCTAACCTTCTTCTCAGGTCTCTGAAGCTTTAAATTGATATTGTGTGGGTTTTCTTCTCAGAATTCAGATTTTCCCCAGGATTCTTAATTTAATCTCAGAATTCTATTGTAGTTTTTTTCCAGGATTCTTAATTTAATCTCAGGTTTTTCAATTTAATCTCAGAATTCTGTTCTTGTTTTTTCCAGGATTCTTATTTTAATCTCAGATATTTCAATGTAATCTCAGAATTCAATGTTTTCCTCCTATGTTTAGTAATTTAATCTTAGAATTGGAACTTTAATCTCAAAACTGATGTGATGAAAATTCAGCATTTTGAAAATTCTGAGTTTCTTCTCAGAATCCTTAATTTAATCTCTGATTTCCAACTTTCTTCTCATGTTTCTGAAGCTTCAGTTGATATTGTGTGTGTTTTTTCTCAGAATTCCTAATTTAATCTGTTTTTTAAATTACTCTCAGATTCCTGGCTCAGATTTCATGGTTGTTACTTTATGACATTACGTTACAACATTTTGGTGAAAATGGTGGTGTTTTTATAACAGAAACATCATTTTGTGACATTATTTTTCGTAACATAAGTCGTGTTTTTGGTACAGTGACATGTTTGTGTCACATGACAACATTTTGTAAGACTTTTCGGTTTCTTTTATTGCTGCTGATCCCAGTTTCATGGACCCTGTGCTGCTCTCCTTCTTCCTCTGATCTTGAATCCTTATATAAATGTTATAAATGTTTCTGTCTCTGCAGGACAAAGCACTGACGGAGGACAAAGTCCAGCGTCTTGTTTCTCCGTCTGGATGAAGGTGAAGTTCCATCAAACATAAACTCACTTTATGGGACTTTGTAGTGTATTTGAGAGCAGGCCGACACACACACACACACACACACACACACACACACTCTCTCATTTGTTGGCTGGTGCAGCAGAATGATTGACACTTTGCCGGGGTTTTATTGAGCGCTCTCTGCCTGTTTGACGGTTTGATTTGGAGAATAGTTTGACAAAGTACAGGAGACGGATCTGCACCGGGGAAATGAGACATAACACGGAGACGAGTGTGAGGACGGACTGTTTACATCAGTCTGTCCGTCAGTGAGACGAGTGAGCTCTAACTTTAAGACGTTCACTCGAGTGTGGATGTTTTTTTTTCTGCTCGGCTCTGAGTCCAACTTCCCGTTTTATGTCGATGAGAGGGAGCGTTTGTGTGAAAACAAAGACGGCAGAGTGTCATCGCTCCTGTCAGGAGCCACTTCTCGTTTTAATGTTCCAATCATTCTCTTGACTCTTTGAAACTGATCTCTGTATGTACATGGTTAAAGAATATAAATATAAAACATAAATAGTACTAACATACTTTAGCTAGCCTGAGATATGACTTCCGACATAAATCCCTCTCACCAAAAAAGCTTTTGCGTCAAATCCGAAAAGCATAAAAGTCTTATTTTATGGCAAAAATGTTTTACATTAGACCAAATATACACTTATATAAACATATATAAATGTCCTTATTGGTAGTTAATTCAATATCTGCCAACTAATGGACCTTTAACTGTTAAATAGAAGCGGGCCAATGATTGAGCCTTGTGGAACCCCATAAAACAAAACCCTTGTACATTCATATAAAGTCTTATTTTAATGCTGCATAACCCAATGTTTTATTATTATTTTAGACCAATTATACACTTATACACCAAAAAATATAAATGTCATTATGGATAGTTTATTCAATTTCTGCCATTTACCGGACTATTAATGGTTAAATAGAAGCGGACCAATGATTGAGCCTTGTGGAACTCCACTACTGGCGCTTTTCTATTATACAGTTCTGGCTCGACTAAACTCGTTTTTGTTTTGTTTTTTTGCTTTTCCATCAGTGATAGTACCTGCTATCTGATGGGGGTTTTTTTTAGTACCTGCTCTGACGAGGTCCCAAGTGAGCTGACCTGATACTAAAATGTGACGTCGACAGACTGCCGGCCGCTGATTGGTCAGAGAGAGTCGTCACTGGAAGAGTCATGAAGTCATGAAAAACGACTTGCCTGGTACCCAAACCAAGTAGAGTCGAGTTGTGCAAGAACTGTGTAATGGACACTAATGACAGTTCTTCTACTTTTGCTTCATAAGCTTCTGAATCAAAATCCAAAATGTATGCTCTGCCTGCTGGACAAACATGGCAGTGCGAGATGGTAGCCTCCATAAAACAAGACTGTTGCCTATACATACACATATACTACATATAACATATAAAAGTATTATTCTGCCTTAGATTGCCTATTTTTCTCTACACTTGATTGGTCCCCTCCTGATCAGACTAGAAGTTCGCTGGCCTCCAGGTCATTTTGAGTTTGTTCTAAGGCTACGTAAACCAGACATATGTATTTTTTTATTATAGTGGAGCAATTATACACTTATATAAAAACATATAATTGTCCTTATGAGTGGTTTATTCAATTTTCTGCCATTAACTTGACCATTAAAATATGTAATAGAAGCGGACCTATGATTGAGCCTTGTGGACCTCCACTGGTCATTTATCATTTATCGATGAATGCATTCTTGCTGAATGAGAAGTGATTCCTGTTTGAGAGATACATGATAAAGCAAGGTTTCCTTTAACAGGAGCTCCTTAACTCCCCCCTCCTCCCTCCCGTCTCCCCCTCCGTGGCCGTTGAAAGAAACATTTCAGGGTCCGTTCACATCAGAGACCCCCCGTGCTCACCTAATAGTGCCATTGTTGTTTCCTCTTCAAAGGAAACAAAGGTGAGAGGCGGAGAAAGAGAAAGGCGAGGATAATGTTTTTTACATACCCCCCCCCCCCCACACACACACACACACATACACTCTCACTGTCTCTCTCACACACACACACACACACAGGAAGAGCTAAAGGTCATTTAGTCGAGCTCTGACTGTTGAAATCCTGTTTTTTCCGTAACGCGGTGAAAACGTTTGGCTAATTAGACGAAACTTTCTCTTATTCTGCATCATATCAATGAAATTTCTTCATCTAAGTGACATCGGCGTCTCCTTAAAATGGCCGCCGGGCTCACAGCTAACTGGACCATATCGGTTTGTCACTGTACAAAACACACACACACACACACACACACACACTGCTCATTTACAGATGGCACACACACACACACACACACACACACACACACGAGCGAGTGAAAACCTGCCAAACACACCAACGCCGCTTCCAGCTCACATCTCGCTGACACTCACACGTCAGACTCCGCCTCCCACGGGCTTTTAAACTGTATATTTAGCAGCTTTTCTCTAATGAGCAACTGTCGGTCTGTGAAGTTCACAGCGAGTGTTGTCGAGGAGGAACATCATCATCGTTTTACAGCTAAGCGTTAAAGAATAAGTGAACGGCCACAGTTTGAGATGTCCACACTGCTCTGTTTTTGATTAAAAAAACAGAAATTCAACAAAAACAGAGGCGTTTGAAAAGGCTGCTGATTCTGTCGGCCTTTCTAATCTCTACCGTAGTGTTTTCTACAAACATATTAATCTATAGATACATATTACAGCTGGAAAACTGGATGCAGATTATTTTCGGGGTGTCCACATGAAAACAGGTTTGGGTAAAAATCCACACTGAGTTTTTTGAAAACAGTGGTAAAACCCTCAAATCACCACCTTGAGTTTGGTCTCCAATTTAACATGTACTTATTTGAATAAATGCTTTATATTTATTTCTGATAAAAGTTTGTACATGCATGAATTTGAGCTTTCAATCCAACTTTATTTATAAAGCACTGTAAAAGCTGCAGCTGAAACAAAAAGTGCTGCACATCAGAGATAAATAAAATGTAGGAAAATATGACCTAAAAGACCTGAGAAGCAAACAACAAAACAATAAATACTGTAGAGAATATAAAAAAATATAAAAACAACACAGAGTTGTACAATAAAAACAAAGAAAACCGCACAAATCGAGTCTATCGCACAAATTGCGTTAGCACAAATCGTGTCTATCGCACAAATTGAGTGTATTGCACAATTTGAGTCTATCGCACAAATTGAGTCTATCACATCTATCACGCTTATCGCACAAATCGTGCGTATCACACAAATCGCGCTTATCGCACAAATCGCACAAATCAAGTATATCGCACAAATCACGCTTATCGCACAAATCACGCTTATCGCACAAATCGCGTCTATTACACAAATCGCGCTTATCGCACAAATCGCACAAATCAAGTATATCGCACAAATCGCGCTTATCGCACAAATCGTGTGTATCGCACATATTGTGTGTCGCACAAATCGCGTCTATATCACACAAATTGCGTCTAACCCAAAAATCACGTCTATCGTACAAATCGCTACTATCGCACAATTTACGAGCAACAAATAGCGTAACAGCTTTCTTATCTTTTGTGTTTGTTTGTGTGTTTTTATTTCCGGCTGAAATGAGTTGTCGACTTATTTCAATCCACATTAGCAACATTTCGGCCACAAACTTCTTCTTTCACTGCGTCTGCTCTCAAAATTAATTCATTCATTCATTAATAACATAATTAGTGTCTAATAACTTCAACATATGGCACCAAATAATGCAATCACGTCACCGTATGTTATAGGACACATTATTTATCTATTAAAGCTATTAAACAGAGGAATAAACGTGGATCCTCAGTCAATCCATCAGTCTGTGGCCTGAGGAGATTCTGTCATTTCCTAATTGATTGATAATTCATTCAAAATAAATAAATAGCATTATTTATCTCAGTGGAAAGCGTTTCACCACGGGAGGTTTATTTTAGCTCAAGGCTCATTAAACTCTGTTGATTATAATTAAAAAAAATGCTTCATTTCTAGCTGTCGTTTCTCCTCGGTGTGAGGAAAGTGTTGCCGGGTCAAAATAAAAGCAGCAGCAGTGACGGCATGTGGTTAAAAAAGAATTTATAGCACTTTAATTCCAACACGGCGCTCGACTGATGAATGAAACATGCCATGACCTAGTTCAGCCCACGTGTGGCGCTGTGTGCTCAGAACTCTCCGTCTGAAGCTGCGATCATTTACACAAACATTGTGAATAATAAAGTGCAGGAGAAGTTTGACTTTACTTTCCCTGATCTATCACAGGGATTATGGTTTTATTTCACTGTCAGTGACAGGAAGTCAGACATTCTGTCAAATATCTGATTTCTCTTTACTCTTCTGTCGTTAGTATGTCGCTCTGATGTCACTTTATTAAATATTAAATATACAATTTGTGGCACATGATGGAGGAAGATGATGATGATGAAGATGATGCGGACACAGCTCAACACAACTCCGCCAAAACAAACAACTAGTGAATAATTAAGCAGATTTCTGATTTAATGGTTGAATTATTTATCCCACACTTTCAGAGTTTCTGTGTCTGAGACTCCGATGATTAGTGAGTGAACGCGGGTTAATTGTGTGTTTGTGGCTCGAGAACAAAGACAAACTGTTGTTTTTAGTGTTTGCCGCCATCACCGAGTAAACCTCGCGGACGGAGACGTCGAATTGAATGAAAATGAAGTGAATGTAAAGAAAAAGCCTCTTTATTTTGACAGTTTTACGTTCGTCAGACGCAGAAAACAGTTTGTTTCACTACATTTCTGACATTTAAACCCATTGAAAGCCGGGATTAAACGGGTTTAAATCAGCATAACCAACGAATTCTTCCACTGTCCC
The DNA here is from genome assembly GCF_958295425.1 of Solea solea. Taxonomy (NCBI): domain Eukaryota; kingdom Metazoa; phylum Chordata; class Actinopteri; order Pleuronectiformes; family Soleidae; genus Solea; species Solea solea. Next base: position 1,842,625 of record NC_081135.1, on the reverse strand, counting down.
AGTAAAACGAGCCACACGTCGCCCCCTAGAGTAGCGGAGGTGCACACGCAACAACAAAACAACTTTAGCTCGTCAATTTCTATTTCTGCATCTTTTTTTAACCATCTATTATCGTTTAAGCTCCGCCCCACATTGGAGGATAATTGCTAGATTTCGGTCTTTCCGATTTTAGTCTGATTTGAACAGATAATCTGGCCAAATCATCCTGTTGTGTGTGAGGGATTAACAGATGCAGATTGTAACGTCATCAGACGCATCAGAGTCTTAAATATTAAGCACCGTGGTTCACTTCCGTCGCTTCTTATCGTAGTATCGTCACCATCGGGTGGCGGTACAAGTCTGAACGCAGGGAATACCAAAGAAGAAGAAGAGAACGATGCTTCAGCCGGTCCGAGGCTCGGATGTTATCCTTGGCGACGACTTCTTCTTCTGTTGTGGAAATGTTTTTTTCTGCTTGGTGGGCGGGGCTGAATACTCCACCTGCTGGTGGGGCGGAGGTTCACTTCGCACATGCACCGTCCAAGCGCACCCAGCGCGCTCTTTGTGTGTGCGTGGTTCCAAAAATCTGGGCTCGTACGGTACGCGTCCGCCCCAGAAAACCAGTTTGATTAGACGCCAAGTGTGTGGTCCTGAGTCTGGAGCTGATCCAGACTCAGTTCGTTGTGTGTGTCGTCTCCCACGTTTTCTGTATCAAGGGTTTGGATCTCGTGGCCGTTTCTCTCCCCCCTCCTCTTCCCCTCTGATCAAACCCGTTTGACGTGTCAGCCGTTGTTGGTTCTCGCTCCAGCTGGAGTTCACCTCAGGTCAGGTCTCAGGCGCGCTGGATAACCCTCATCTCCCTCTCATCAATATCTGAATGAGCAGCAGCCTGGCACACCTTTAGGAAGCAGTGACAGCGAGTACCAAACACCACGTGAGCCCCGCGTCTCGGCCGAGGCGGCTGTATTTCCATGACTGACGGTTATTGACTCGGCGTTATGGTTTATATTTGTTTGGGGCCACAATTGATCAGCCATAAGGAAACTCGGGAGACGTTATTGGATTACTATTCAGAGAGATTGAGTGTCCGCCTGCGTCAGATTCCGTATCTCATCCATCTCTCCTTCCCTCCCCTCTCACAATATATTAGTCATTTTCCATAACAGCAGCCTAATATGGAGGTGTCTCCCGTTCTGCATTTGATATTCTATAACATCACTAAATAGTGATGGATCCGCGGGCTTCGCCCTCTTCCCCCGTCTTCTTTTTTATCATCTTATAAGAACGTGTTTGCTGCTTTGTCCCGAGTTTGTAAACCACTCACTCTCCCACACCAAACCCCATAGAGAAAACCAGCGATTTAAGCACGCAGGGACACAGGAGCTGCTGGTCTACTGCTGCCTCGTGTGGTTAGTTTGTGCCACTAAGATAAATCTGAAAGAAGGATTTCAAACCCTGAATTTTACAAAATAACACGGGTTAACTTCCTGATGGAGGCAGCAGTGGATCAACAACTCCGGTGTCCCTGTGTCCCTGTGTTGTAAAATGGCTGATTTTCTCTGTGGGGTTTGGTGTGGGAGAGTGAGCGTGTTTGACTCCCACTTCATTTCCACTGAGGTAAAGTGGCAAACAGATTGTTAAGCTGGTGTGTGTGGTGGCACACACCATAATAGGTTTTCTGTTTAGTGTAAATAATGCAAACAATAGACAGGTTGTTCCCAGTTACCTTACCTGTATTTTTACTGAGGAAAAAAATGTCATTTATTCAAGAAATATTCAAAGAAAAGTAACATTATATTTAATGTTAGCCTGTAAACATTATATTTACTAGGTTTACGACAAATGCAATGAGCCCGTTTTATGGTCGCCTCAGTTTCCCACCGTCTAATCTGAACGAGACAAAGATTCTGCATCCACTGACGTCAAGGTCAGTGTGTGTGTGTGTGTGTGTGTGTGTGTGTGAGGTGACACGGGCCACTCACTTACACGACTCACACAGATGTTACCTTTGTGGTCAGGAGGCTGTAAGTCAATTAGGTTTTCACTAATGGGGCTGAGTGCTTAGCTGTCTGTGACACACACACACACACACACACATGCTGTTGATAAGATTACCATGGTAATATGAATGCATCAGGGTTAAACCTTATTAAAGGAGCCGATCTTTGCTTCTTTTTTAAAACTGGCAGCCATTTTGTGTCTGTTTCAGTCAAGTCATGTGACTTCTTCTTCTTCTTTTGTGTCTGTGTCTCTGCGACTACTCGTCTATACTTTCATTCCTGTTTTTCTCTCAATCCAACTTTATTTAAACATTTTCCTTGTCAAGAATTTTAAATTTTGACAAAATTCACAAAAATTCACAAAATTTTAGAAAACTTTGGAATTTACAAATAAAACTTTTGAATTTACAAACAACGTTTGGATTTACAAACATTATTTGGGGATTTGTAAAGAAAATTTGAATTTACAACAACATTTTTGAATTTGCAACAATTTTTTTGAATTTACAATACTTTTTTTGGAGTTTGCAAAGATCTTGAATTTACAAATAAAACATTTGAATTTACAAACAAAACTTTTCCAATTTGCAAACAGAACTTTTGAATATGAAAAAAATGGACACAAAATTAACTCCATATTTTTGTCGTATTTTTAATTCAACACGAGTTTAAAATGGAAACAATCATTAAATACGTAACACAAATCACATGTAATTCAAATGTAAATATAACTGTCATGTGTAAAGTTACTGTGTTCTCCACTTTAGTGAAATAAATAAATAAATAAAACTTCATCACAGTGAAAAGTGAAGGAAAAGAGAAGGTGAGGTGACACAATGACACATTCACTCAGTGTCAGTGAACGTGATGTAAAGTCTTCAGTTACAGCTCTCACACACACACACACACACACACACACACACACACACTTCACATGATAATGACACTGTTCTTCTGCCTCATGTTGTGGTTACAGAGAACAGAAGTGTGCAACACTTTTATCTCTCCCCTAATGAAAATACAAAAACTCTCTGTCTCTCTCTCTCTGTGTGTGTCTCTCTCTCTCTCTCTCTCTCCACACTTGTCCTGCAGTATCTCTCTCTCTGTCTCTCTCTGTCTCTCCACACTTGTCCTGCAGTATCTCTCTCTCTGTCTCTCTGTCTCTCTCTCTCTCTCTCTGTCTCTCTGTCTCTCTCTCTGTCTCTCTGTCTCTCTCTCCACACTTGTCCTGCAGTATCTCTCTCTCTGTCTCTCTCTGTCTCTCCACACTTGTCCTGCAGTGTCTGTCTCTCTCTCTCTGTCTCTCCACACTTGTCCTGCAGTGTCTGTCTCTCTCTCTCTGTCTCTCCACACTTGTCCTGCAGTGTCTCTCTCTCTCTGTCTCTCCACACTTGTCCTGCAGTGTCTGTCTCTCTCTCTCTGTCTCTCTCTCTCTGTCTCTCCACACTTGTCCTGCAGTGTCTCTCTCTCTCTGTCTCTCCACACTTGTCCTGCAGTGTCTGTCTCTCTCTCTCTGTCTCTCTCTGTCTCTCTCTCTCTGTCTCTCCACACTTGTCCTGCAGTGTCTGTCTCTCTCTCTCTGTCTCTCCACACTTGTCCTGCAGTGTCTGTCTCTCTGTCTCTGTCTCTCCACACTTGTCCTGCAGTGTCTGTCTCTCTGTCTCTCCACACTTGTCCTGCAGTGTCTCTCTCTCTCTGTCTCTCCACACTTGTCCTGCAGTGTCTCTGTCTCTCCGCTGATCTTCCTCTCAGAGGCGTCATGATAAAAACCCTGCAGAGTAAACAAGGCGTGGAGAATGGCCTCTTGTCTTTTTATTATTGCCTCCTAATTCAGCTGTCATTCCTGCCGTGATGGAGTGAGTGGAGTCTGGAACCCACAGACCGAGGGAGGGAGGGAGGAGGGAGGGAGGGAGGGAGGAGGAGGAGACACCCGTGGACACTTTGGCACATTCCCTGACGTCCAAATCCTCAGATGTAAACACTTTTAGCTGAATCCACTTTTCCAGGTCACTGTTGAATTCAGTGTGTAAACATCTGTGTGACACTCTGAGTCATGGAAAACATTGTCTACACATGAATACAGACAAGACAGACACAATTCTGACCTGTGTCACTATAAAGTGATACTGTATATGTTGTAATGCAGAGGTGGCAAACCCGTGGCTCGAGGGCTGTACGTGACCGGGCAATCACTTTCATTTGGCCCAGCACTTAAAATGTGTTAAATTCTGTATGTTTTTTTGTTAATATATTAATGTTTACATCATAGGCTTTTCTTTATTGTGAACTATATATATATATATATATATATATCAGTCCATATCCACACAGACTCTTTTATTTTGAAATTCATTTGACCGGCCCCCTTCTGGCCGGACTAACATTACTAGAAAAACATTACTTTTGTTACTAAAAATGTTACAAAATCTTATTTAGTTACAAAATATGTTACTAATATTACAAAAAAAACCACAAATGTTACTAAAAATGTTACAAAATCTTATTTAGTGACAAACACTACAAAAACATTATTTATATCACAAAGACTGTTACAAAATGTTATAATGAAACTAAAACACGTCACCAGTATTTCAAAAATATTACTTTGACAACAACACAAATGTAACAATGCAAAAATTGACTAATAAGAATCTTAAATAAGATCATTATAAAATAATGTCTGGAAAGATGCAGCTCCCCCTTGTGGCACTTCAAAATAAATCACTAGGACTGTGTGTGTGTGTGTGTGTGTGTGTGTGTGTGTGTGTGTGTGTGTGTGTGTGTGTGTGTGTGGATGAGCTAGAAACATTATAAAGTCAAATTTCTTCATTCACCATTAACCCGATTATGGAAATCCACTTATTCTGAGTGCTTTTTACTGCGATATTCAATAGTATTGTATATTTTACCATCCGTAATGTCAGGTATTAAAGAGCTGCCTGCAAGATACATGTAGTAACCCTCCTCCTCCTCCTCCTCCTCCTCCTCCCTTCTTTTCCTCTCTGTCTGTGTTTGTGTCGGACTAAAAGAAGAGGAGTGGGGGTTTTGGAGGGAACCGGGTGGCGAAGGTCACTTTGATGTGACTATAAAGACGCACAGCAGGCCGGTGAACAGACATGAAAGAGACACAACACAAGTAAAATAGATCCTGGTGGAGCAACAACAGGAAGATGCATTCTGCTCTTCTTCTTCTTCTTCTTCTTCTTCTTCTTCTTCTTCTTCCTCTTCTTCTTCTTCTTCCTCTTCTTCTTCCTCGGCGACATACGAGGGATAATGATGCTGTATCATAAGCAAGGGGTGGCCGGGGAATAGAGGAGGCGTCTGGCAATTAAAGTGGGCAAACAACATTTCTGACAACAGCAGCCGAGGCAGCCGAGGCAGCACGGCGGCCATCTTGACTCCAGCTCCACAATAGAAGAGAGCAGAGGGACAAAAAGACAATCTGTCCAAGTATTGGAACTTCTATTAGAAACTGTGTCCAGAAACACAACGTGGACTAAAAACTGATGGAGGAGGGTTTGATGAGTTGAGATTGATTGGTTCTCAGCCCTCCAGGCTCCACCCACAACTTTCCTGTGACTTTAGGCCAAGAAACCTTCCCAATATTTAATAATAAGTCCTGATTCCTGCATGGACGTGCACAGGAGACCTATCATTGGTACAGCAAAGTACCAAAACTACTACAACAGAGCAGGGACCTTTTGGGGCCAAAAACTGCCCGGGTCTTCCATGTAGTCCCTGGTTCTTGTGGTGGAAAACCAAGTCTTTAGAGCCAGGTCATCATTGCTGCCTATTGTTACTGGTTCTACTTCCTGTAGATGGAACTAAACATGGTTCGTGGTCATAGTTCCTGCAGAGGAAACATCAAAAGAAAGAGAAGAAGGCAGTGATGCAACATCCTGGACGCAAAGTGCCGTAAAACCAGCAGAAATCCGAGCAGAACATTATTAAACGGATTAATAAATCTCCATTCATCCAAAATAGGGCAAATCCCGATCATCCACTGTGATTCATGAATTCACAAATGCTGCTCTGGATACGCTGTGATTAGGCAAATGTGTGTGGGCAGCTGTCATCTGTGCCGTTCCCCCTGCACATGAATCATTTAATGTACACATAATCTAACATCCACTTTGTTTATGTTTACATCATGTTTTTGGTTTGGGGTTTTTTCCATCGCCTGAAGCCTGGATTTCTTCAGCACCTCGGCCTGACGCTGTTGTCTGTTCCCATCAGACTCAGCCGCGTAAAGCCGGGCAAATGAATCATCATGCCGCACGCCTGCAGGTGAACGACAGCACGCCACCTCCACACTTCAGCCAGTCAGGTATGGAGAGTCCAAATCCTCAGATGTAAACACTTTTAGCTGAATCCACTTTTCCAGGTCACTGTTGAATTCAGTGTGGAAACATCTGTCTGACACTCTGTAGATATCAGAACATTTTCGGACAATTCTGACCTATGTCACTATAAAGTGATATATGTTGTAATGCAGAGGGGGCAAACTCGTGGCTCGAGGGCCGTACGCGACCGGGCAATCACTTTCATTTGGCCCAGAACCTAAAATGTGTAAATTCTGTATGTTTTTTTTATTAATAAATTAATGTTTACATCATAAAAAGGCTTTTTTTTTTAAATTGTGAACTATATATCGGTCCATATCCACACAGACTCTTTTATTTTGAAATTCATTTGACCTGCCCCCTACTGGCCAGACTAGATACTCATTGGCCGTCAGGTCATGTGAGTGTTGTAATGTCATAAAACATTCAAAAAAAACACATTACTTTTGTTACTAAAAATGTTACGATATATTATTTAGTTACAAAATATGTTACTAATATTACAAAAAACATTATTTATTACTTTCCTGACCAAAAATGTAGCAAAATATGTTACTAATATTACAAAAAAAACACAAATGTTACTAAAAATGTTACAAAATCTTATTTAACTACAAAATATGTTTCTAACATTACATTGTTTATTTTGAGCAGCTCAGCTTTGGTTTGTGAGGGTGTAACCTTCAGTGTGAGCGCTGCTGTCTCTGCTCTGAGGTTCTTCTCTCTGTGTCTGGTCCATGCAGCTGAAAGTGTTTTGATGATTTAGCCGGGTGGCTTGTTTCGGTCTTGGTACACGCGCACGCGCACATGCAGTGTTGAGACGCCACATGTTTCCATACCATCCAAGCAGCTGAGATTATACAGTGTGTGTGTGTGTGTGTGTGTTATTACCCTGGCTGAGGCATGCCCGTATCCTGGGTGGCCCGTCAGGAATCCAACGGTGGCAGTTAGTTTAGAAAAAGCCGCAGATGTGAGAGATTTGTGATGTTGTGCCTCCCGGTGAAAGGAGGGAGAACACTCAGAGTGAAGGAAGGGGTGTGAGGAGATTTAGAAATATCACAGTGCAGATGTGTGTGTGTGTGTAAGTGTGTGTAAGTGTGTGTCTACAATGTCTTAAAAATATGTTAGCTTGCTGCTTTTCTGACTGGAAACTGCAGTGAGCAAACCACTCACTCTCCCTGCACCAAACCCCATAGAGAAAATCAGTGATTTTACATCCCAGCATCAACATTATTGTTGATCCATCGCTGCCTCCGTCAGAAACCCGAAATGTGCTACTGTGTGACTTCGGCATTTAAAATCCTGTTTTTAGATTTACTGCAGTGACACAAACTTGCCACAAGGGGCAGCAGTAGACCAGCAGGCATTTGTTTAACCTGCTTAAAATGCTACTTTCCTCTATGGACTTTGGTGTGAGCGAGAGAATAAAAGCAGATGTTAGCGACTTAACAAAATACTACATCAACCTTTAGTGTACACGTTTTATGTCTTTATCTCACTGTGAGACAGACTTTTCCAACAGGAAACTGAAGTTTGTAAACCACTCACTCTCCCACACCAAAGCCCATAGAGAAAATCAGCGATTTTAACATCACAGCATCAACATTATTGTTGATCCACTTCTGCCTCCGTCACTAAGTTCAAATCTCGTATTTTGTCATTTCGGCATTTGATAATCTTTGTTCTGATTGACGTCAGTGACACAAAGTGACCACACGAGGCAGCAGTAGACCAGCAGCTCCTGTGTCACCCGCGAGCTAAAATCGTTGATTTTCTCTATGGGGTTTGGTGTGGGAGAGTGAGTGGTTAAAATATGTCAGTTCTCTGTTAGAAAAGGACGTCGAAAGACAAGAAAAGGCAACAAAAGTGTTGTTAATATATCGTAGAGTTAAGCAGGTTTCCATAAAATGCAGAGAGCGGCGTGTGTGAAGCTGAAAAGGCATCGCACAGCCCCGTGGTCTGAAGTTCCCCCTCCTTACCCACCAGTGACCCCCAAACACTCTCAAGATGCTGACAGGGTCAAGTCGAGGCTATCTGCAGCTTATCTCTCCCACCTTCAGAGAGCCCAGGGCGTCGACTGGGATCACTCAGCCTCTCCGAGAGAAAACAAGACACTCACACAGTTTCCTCCTCGGACCCACAGCCGGCTGACTGGCAGAAAACACACTGCTGTGGAGGAGGAGGAGGAGGAGGAGGAGGGGTGAGGTAGAGAGGTGTGTGACAGATGGGGGAGAAGAAGAAGAGAAAGAGAGGGAGAGTTATCAGTCATGCTGTCGGTCCCTGGAGCCGAGTGTGATAAGAGGAGCGGCGTGGTAGTGGTTGGTATCTCTCTCTGACTCCCCCCTCTCTCCCCCCTAACACACACACACACACACACACACACAGACACATAAAGCGGGGGAAGAGAGACCCTGTTGTGTTCCCCTCTGCCACCCATGAGTGAACACAGTGCAGGTGTGCTGAGGTGAGGACTTGGACTGTATGTGGCTGACAGACGGACGGACGGAGGGTCTGCACACGGCGAGAGACGCGGGGAAAAATCCTCACAACACGCCGAGACATGATGAGCGGCTCATAACATGACACATGCTCACACAAGGAGATGGCTTTCATTTCAGTCATTAGCAGCATATCTCCCTCGTTACGCCACAATAGATGTCTGTTCTGCTGCTGCTGCTGCTGCTGCTGATGCTGCTGCTGCTGCGGTGGCTTTTAAATAAATACAAGACAAGCTGGGTATAGTTTGCCCGGAAAGAAGATGTTGCTGAGAGTACATCACCTGCAGGAACTCATCATTCATTGACAGGAAATTCAAGGATCTGCATCTGAAGTTAAAGTGATAATTTGGTTGTTGTTTTACCACACTTTACATCTGCTTTACATCTGCTACACTTATACCCGCTACAGTCTATGTTTGAAGCTGGATTGAATGTGATCCGCTCACTCTCCCACACCAAACCCCACAGAGAAAACTGTCGATTCAACATCACAGCTGCCTCCGCCACTAACTTGAAGTGTTTGCTTTAGTCACTTTGAATTCAAAGTCAATTCTGACACAAACATGGAGCCGGTGAAGATCGGCCAGGACTGATGTGACGTAACAGTGTCTGCGAGGAGGAGGAGGAGGAGGAGGAGGGAGCGAGGAGTCAGTGAAAACTCCTTCTGTTACTGTTACATTTTTTCACCTGACTGACGTGAGCGTACGGCGGGAGGACGCAGGTGGTGCCGAGCTGCCAGGAGCAGAACAAAGGACACACAGAAGGCCTCATGTCTGCCCCGAAACGACTGAACTCACCCGTGGTGGGAGTTGTGGGGGGGTGTGGGGGGGGGTGTGTGTGGGGGTAACCGGGCTGGCACAGTAAAATGGCACGTGGCCGGCTTTCGCCACAAAAAACACATGAAGCGCGGAGGCCCGCGGTGTCAAAGCCCTCGACTCAACAGAGGGAGAGCCCACCTCGGCCCTGCCCTGCCTCTGCCCTGCAATCAACAGGCCTAAATACAGAGCGGGAGGTCGAGTAATGACACAGTAGTGAGCCCAAAATAATCTGCTGAGAAAGGCCTTCCCTCCCTCCCTCCCTCCCTCTCTGTGCCCTGCCTGTGGCTTGTATTACCCACTCTAATGTAATGGGCTGGCTGAGGCCCGGCTGTGTAATGAGGTACAGCATGTAGCCTCGCTGGCATCTTTATTTGGAACAGCGAGGTGCATTCCTAAAGGTCAGGAACACATGGGAAACTTTCTCAAGCCGCGCGACGCGCTGTGCACCTTCTGTTTAAAGGGAGAGTTCAGGTGCTTTTTCCAGTGCTGAAGGGACTGACACGGTGTCAACACTGACGTCACAGGAATACAAATAAGATTTCCAAATGTATACGGAGACTGTGCAACATGTGCAATTAGAGGAGGGGGAGGGGCCAAACACTCAAAATCTATGTCACCTTAAGTCTGTGATACCTCATGAAAACACTCGAGTTTGCAAACACTGTTCACTCTCCTGCACCAAACCCCATAGAGAAAATCACTGATTTTAGCTCACGTGGACACAGGAGCTGCTGGTCTACTGCTGCCTCGTGTGGTCACTCTGTGTCACTGAGGTTAATCCGAACAAAGGATTTCAAACACAGAATTGACGAAATATGACATTAGAACTTTGTGATGGAGGCAGCAGTGGATCGACAACTCCTGTGTGCTGTGACGTAAAATCGTTGATTTTCTCTATGGGGTTTGGTGTGGGAGAGTGAGTGAGTGGTTCTTCTGTTATTGTACATTTTATTAGATAAGCCTTATGTTCAGTGGATAAAAAGCGTGTCTAGCTACTGTCAGTGGTGTTTTAAGTGAGACTGAGTGTCAGTCCCACACTAAAGTTCTGTGGTAGACGTCGGACACGGGGACACGATGATGCTGAACAGAGACAAACATACAGTCATTATCGTCTCCCTGTGCATCACAGGCTGTAAAACAGTGTCAACAAAAGACCCCCGGTGCCCTTGACAGAAGGTTGTATGACAGGTCTGCGTGTCAGCGACTGTCCGTCACCCTCTGCTGCATTTGCATCCCTCAGGTCGACTTAGCGCCGCCACCGCCGCCGCCTCTTGGCAGCCTGTCAGTCAGTGTTTAAGCCCACACCTCTAACCTGAGGGCGCGGCGGCTGTCACACATCGCTGTGACGGACTAATCTGAGCCGCTGGATAAAAGTCCACACTGGCACAAACCAGCCAGCCGTGTTGTTTACACCTTTGTGGAAATATACACACACACCAGCGCTGAGTGTATGTGCATAGTGATGAGGAAGCATTGATTAACGAGGGTTTGGTGAACTTTACTTAACCCTCTGATTGACCCTT